>NC_046343.1:4773530-4913530 GCF_000738735.6 Corvus cornix cornix | reverse complement strand
GAGCGATGCTGGGGCTGCAGGGTTGGAGTCAGCCAGGGTCTGTTCTGTGAGCTGGGACAAGCTGGACCAGAAAGCAGAACATTCCTGATCTTACACTTCTCTGCTGGGAACAAGGGCTCCTTGCTGATTCTTTTGGGGAAAAGTTAGCAATTGTTAGGAAACATCCCGAAGTTGATGGAAAAACTAACTGGAGAAAAAGCCTTTCTTGGAGGCTTGGAAATGAGAGCAGTGGGAAGCTGAAAAAAGGGGTGGGGGTATACTCTTGGCAGGACCTCCTTGTATCCAGAGCATAAATCTGAGAGCAAGAAAACGGCTTTTAGTTTTCTTCCTCTGGAGGAGTGTCTCACAGGGAAGGGATCCCATATGGAATAGGGAGCAGTTAGTGTACGTGGGACAGTTACTGACCATGCGGCAGGAAAGGGTGTGCGGGTGAGGAGCACTGGTTGTGTTTGCTTCTGAAATTGCCTGTGTTTGTAGTGTTTTGTAAACCCAGGTGTTTAAAAAGTAAATATCTCAGCTGGGCAGAATATGCTGGTCCAAAGGCAGGTGTGTCACCCCAGGTCGGCTCCTGGTCCCCTTCCCACATTGTGAAGGCTGGCAGGTGATGTGGCAACATTGAAGTGAAACTGGGTGGTGGAGTCAAGGTGAACTGAAACAGATTGTTGATGTAACTTGTCCTAAAATCAGCCCAGAGGTGTGACTTGGAATCAACTCCAGACCCCTCCAGTTCGCCTTTGGAGCAGGATATTCCAAAGTGTGTTCCTTGGTGTGTTGCTGGTACTGCAGTAACATTTGTGTGCGTGTGTAGGCTCATTTACAAATGCTTTGCATCTGGGTTTGCCCACCCTCCTCATGTGCTGACAGTTTTATACTGATAAGATAGTGGCTATTAATTAGTTTATTTTAAAAGCAGCCATGTGCTTGTCATTCCTCATTGGGTCAAAATGCTCTGAAGTCACCCATTCCTCATCTCGGTGTTTTAATTAAAAACACAGACCCTTAAAAGAGGGTGGTTCTGTCTCCAGCTATTGCAGTCATGGCAAGCCTTAGTGCAGCAGAGTGTGAATCACTCGCGAGAGCATCCTCCACCCTGGCCTCACATCTATTACCAACTGTAAATGAACGAACAAAGAGCTGGTGTTTGTCACAATATCCAGTGTAAGGGCTTTCCAAAACTGCTGTAGGCTGACTTGGAGAGATTACAAAAGACTGCAGCCCCTGACCCCAATAAAGGCTCCAAAGGAAACTCCTGAAAAGTTTTTGCTGCCGAAAAAGGAAATTCTTCTGGTAATGTAGCACTTTAATAGCTAAAACTACACCAAAGCTTCAGCTAACTGGGTGAAACAACGTCTTTGTGTCGCATATAAATGCTGTTCTGTAATGTCTTTTTTTGTTCCATTTAAAATAAAGGACTTGAAGCTTACAAGATGAAGGTACCAGCTTAGGCAGCCACCTGCAGAGACCCATCTGGGCAGAGTGTGAGGGCAGGGGCAGGGAGCAAGAGCCACACAGGCATCAGTCCCTGTGATGGGCTGGGATGCTGAAATCCCAGCTCCTAAAGAGAGGGAGGACAAGAGCATGTAATGACAGGACAAGGGGAGAATGGCTCCACACTGAAAGTGAGTAAGTTGAGAGATATTAGAGGTAAATTCTTGGCTGTGAGGGTGTTGAAGTCTTGGCACAGGTTGTCCAGAGAAGTTGTGGGTGCCCCATCCCTGGAAGTGTTCAAGGCCAGACTGGATGGGACTGTGAGCAACCTGGTCTAGTGGAAAGTGGATTGGTTGGCAGAAGGGTTGGATTTAGATGATATTTAATGTCCCTTACAACCCAAACCATTCCATGATCCTGTGATTCTGTGAAGACCCTGTCTCAAAAAAACCAATGGGAAAATCAGCAACTGCTCAGGCACCCACGTTTTCTGTGAGTCTGGCCCTGGAACAGGAGCAAAGAAACCTGTCCAAGGGCCCCGGGGGAGCCCGGGGAGGAGGTGACAATGCGCTCCAATCCACAGGACTGCTCCAGGGAAGAGGCTGCGGAGCTGACACAGTGGCTGTGCTGGAGCTCCGGCCGTTTCCCTCTCTAGCTCTGGGTGCTCTGGCTGGAGCTGCCGGTGCCCATGTGGGTTGTGCTCCGTTGCACACCAGGTCATTCCCTTTGCCCCCAGCATTGTTTGCCTCCTGTCAGGCTGCGAGTGCTGTAGGCAGAGACAGACCCACTCTCTGCCTGTGCGCTGGACCGTGCTCCGCTGGACGTCATTCCCGAGACCGGGAACTGCTGCTGCAGAGATGCGGGATGCTGGTGAGAGGGGAGACTGGGGCAACGCATCCAGCTGGTGCAGTTTGTGTCTAATTAAGTTGGAAACTGTCATCCTGTCTCTCCTCCTGCCTGCAGACAGCCCGAGGCCTCGACCAGGGGCCATGGGCAGCTGACCCTCATCGCCTTGGCTGCCCCGTGGTGCGGGGCAGGAAGCTCCCAACATTTTTCCAACTCTTTTTTGTTTGCAGATATTTGAGGTTTCCCATGAGCTGCAAGCCCCAGCACAGGGAATGGAAGGTGATGAGCACCTGGTGTGGTTCTTCCACATCCCAAAGGCAATGTCCATGGGACAAAGCTCAGGCGCAACTGCTGGCAGTCAGCAACTCCCTTTGTCTGCCCAGTGCCAATATGGACCGGGAGTCCAGGGGAAGGAAAGTGGCACTGTGACAGTTGCGTGTATATGAGAGAAAGATGCAAAATGGCCCAGCACCAGGTAGGGAAATATATGCACAAAAAAACCACTTGGAGGCCAGTTCAGGAAGCCCAAGGTTGGAGCAGACACTTCCTCATCTCCTTTACACACCTTAGGGGGACTTGGGAGGATGTGCTCTCCTGTCCTGAACGTGGAAGGACAAAGGGCAAACAGAGGCAGGTAGAGAGACAACTGAAAGAACCAAATTTCCTGACTTTTAAGAATTTAACCCTTAGTGTTCTTCAATACTGGATTTTGTTTGCAAATCAAAAATGGGGAAAGATTTTGGTAACCTTATAGTATCACCAACAGTTTGTTAAAAGACTAATTGCCAAGTAGCTTATGCATGTGGGACCATTAGTAATTCTGTAGCTATGCAAATTAAAACAGTGATGTATGATTTATAGCTTTAATAATGTTCTGAAGGCTCTTAAATTTTAATCACTTGCAACATCCTTTTTAATATTCAATTACTTTATTAACTAATTAGGTCACTTGCTGAAAAAGCACATAAGGCTGGTGCTATTTTAGTATCAGCTGAACATCACAAAATACCTTTGAAATGGTGTAAATGGTTTATTTATTTTAAATAGATCATTAAGATGCTGTAATTAATAAATCAATTACAGAAAAAAAAGACAAGAAATTGATAGATGCCAAATCACAATAGTAGTGGCTTCTCTGCTTACTTTATAAATGTTCACAGAGATGCTGAACTTGGTGAACATGGCCATTGAAGCACCTTCCTGGATAATTCGTATTCAGCTGAAGGGATAAGGTTCAAGATACACTCAGTTCATTATAGATGCTTTTTGTATGGATTTAGCTTTCTGATTGATAAAAGCTCCACAAATGACCTTGAAAAGGGAAAGTACTTAAAAGGACAGCCCTCCTTTGCCTCGTGCTCTTTTGTCTGCCTCAGAAAAGATAAAACTCTGGCATCTGAGAGTGCTGCTGATGCTGGGCTGGAAGGGAGAGCTCCAGGGAGGGCAGGTGGGCGGCTCTCACTGACCAACCTGCTCCCCTCACCGTGGGCAGCACTTGCTGCTGCCCAGGGGCTGTGGCAGGGCAGCAGCAAAGCAAGGAGACAAAATTCCAGCCCTGCAGAAGCCAGGAAGATGCTCAGCTGTAGCACAGAGGTTTACACCTCCCCTTTACACCAAGCCTTGAAGTAAAACTTCAAGTCTCAGAAGTTAAATTTGTCACCAGTGTGGCTGCAACTCTGAAAGAGACTTTGAATAATCTTCTGTCTTAAAACTAAGGGCAAGACAACCACTATTCTAGAAATTAAGTCGATCTTATTAGCAGATTTTGGTTTAAATTATATTGATGTGATGATACAAAGTGGAAGTTTTCTTTCTTGAGAAGCTGTTAGAGAAGATCTGCAGTAATTGCAGAGAACTCATCTTCCCATTTTAACTTCTCTTGCTTCCATTCTCTTGTAATGACAAACTGTAAATCCAGGGGCAAAAAGCTTAATGTTACAATTTCTGCTAAATGCAAGACAGCCCTTTACAACTGAGCTGCAAAGAAAACTACTCCAAATCTCAGTTTGTAGAGTTTCCTGGGAACTGAAGCATACGTGGGGTAAGTCTGGCTCTAAAGCAGTCTGGGTGAGGTACCAGACTGTTGCTCCAGGTGCCCAAAACCAAAAATAAAAGCTGCCCCTGCCCACATCCCACGGGCGTCTGCAGCCCACCTCTACTGCAGCTGACAGTGCCCTGTTCCAGTACAGGGGCTTGAGCTGAAATAATGGATTTTCTCTTAGGAAAATACCACCTAGGTGACATTCCTCACTGCTGCGAGAGGCCACTGTGTGGGGCAACCATCCCTTGAAAGGAAGGGCACACTGGACTATCCCAGGCTGTGCAGAAAGGATAGGGAACCCTAAAATAAATCCATTTCACATTTTACGGGAGCTGCCACAGGAAACAGCTGCACAACAACCCTAAGGTACCAAACGCTGGTACAGCTTGGGACAACATATGATGCTTCCCACCTTCGAACAAGCACAGATACAACTCTTAAGGGGTCAGAGATATCTGTAGTCACATGAGGTCACTGTCAGTGTTTTAGGGGGATTTATTTCACCCTACAACAATCCTGTTGTACAACACGGCTCAGGGGCTGTTCTGAGCCTCCTTACGAAGCCTGAGGTCTCAGTCAAATAGGTGCATTTTTATCACATTCCTGTAACTTCTCCCCAGTCGTTTATTCACTTGAGCAATTCTCATGTCGCTCAAATCGTTTGTGTGGGAAACCCCACATCCTCCTCTGTCAGACCCAAAAAGACACAACTGCTGGAGTGGCAAATAAAAAGTCACCAGTGCCTCAAACCCAACTGGTAGCCGGAGAAACGAGGGGACGAAAGGCAGCAGCAGCAGCCGCCCGCAGAGCTCGGCGGGCGCAGCTCCGTCCCGGCAGCAGCGCTGGAGCCGCCGCTCCGCCTTTTCTGCCGCGGAGCCGCCGGCAGCGAAGAGCCGCCGTTAACCTCCGCGGCTGGATTCAATGTGACAGTGACACTTCACAGCACATTGCATCCAATCTCATTTGAAGCTGACAAAGATTGTTTCTGTTTTATATCTATTGGTTTATTAATGGCCTACAGCCTCTTAAGCAGATGCATATTCATTAGATAGCCAGCTGTTAGGAGGTTCCCAGATGTCGAAAGTAGCTCTGTCTTGGTATACATTCTTTTTTTTCCCTTCTCATGAAACAAAGTAATTGTAGCTCGATTAAAGAACCAGTTAATTACTAAGCCAGTACCTTATGGCATGATTTAAAAAAAAAAAAAACCAAACCTGCAAATTTGCGAGGAGCAAAGACATTTTTAAAGAGATGAGCTGAGCCTTCACTGTGCTGTACACACACAGAATTTATGTAGAGATTGGATTACTCCATGTAAAGAACCCCCAGCTGCAGAATCCAGGGAATACACTGAGTTCTTTAAAGGCACCTTTCTTCATTTTCCCCATTCTGCAGATTTTCTCTTACCTCTTATCATTCCTTAGGTGAATGGTGGATGCAGAAACACATAAAAAATGAAAATGAGACACATCTCAGTTTTTAAAGGTCATTTCACAGAATAGAAAAATTCCACAGCATTCCAGCTAGATAAAACTGTGACCAGATCATTGAACAAGCTGTACAGACTGACCTACAAATTCCAGGGGCCATCCTTCTCAGTCTCACATTAACCCAAGCTCACCAAGATGTCTTTGCCACTTCTTTCCTCAGAGCGCTAAAAGCAGCTCCCAGAAGCAGGGCTACCACCTCCATCCTCCCACCACCACCTCCAGGAAGCCCTCTGCCCACGGGAATGTTTAAAAGATTAAAGTCAGCTCCAAGTCCATGTGATCCAGGCAAAAAAAGTTCCTGGGGATTGTGGTTTCTGGCTAACGGGAAGGAACTGCGCGGCCACTTGGTCCTTCACACCCCACAGCAACAGCCCTGCTCTGTCCCAAGGAGCTGCACTTCCATCACCAGGAGAGGAAGAAGAGGTTGAAACCCTGAAAACAATTGAAATCCTGAAACAATTCTAAATTTAAGTCAGTGACATCTTGGAATAAAACCTGGGAGGAAGAAAGAAAATTAAAAACAAAAATGTCCTCAGCATTAAAAGCCTTCATCAGAAGGCAGCGATGGCACTATAAAATGTCATCTGCTATGAGAGTGTTTACAGTCGAGCACAGAGGAACATGGAGGCAATTTTGTAGAGTGACTCCTGGAGCAGAGGCCTCTGAGAATAAAAGTGTCTTTAGATATTTGTTATCCTGTTATAGCTGGTATCACCTTGAGTATACAATGCCTGCCTGCATTATGTAAACACTTCATTGATAAATCCCTTCCCCACCTCCCCTAAGCTGTGTCAGACTGTTCTTAGCTGACAGATAGAGCTGAAACAGATGCTGCTATAAATACCCTTGTTTAGCTGTTTTGAAAATAATTTCTTTAGAACATGGTGGTTGCTCTAGTTATCACTGAACTTGCACCTGTGCTGGAATTTACTACTCCTTTGTACACATCAAGATGCATTTTTTTTTAATGATTCAATAAAACCCCCAAACACAGAGTTGGATTCTGCTGCCCTTTTCTTCCCTTCTGAAGTAGAGACAACCTTTACAAAAGATTTCACTCATTTTAATTGAACTCTTTTAAAGTTTAGAAGCTACAGACTCCAGAGGTGGTAAAAGTTTGACTCTTAGGACCAGACAAGCAGTTAATTTATAGAATCATGTAATTCTCTGAAATTCTATGTTTCTCTATACACACATACAACACCCAGTCAGCCAAACTCTTCTGGAGAGATCACAGGTACAAGCTGGACTTCAAAAATGAAGAAAGGAGTTGTACTAACACAGCAGCATGATTTTGGTTATATTCAAATTCTATAATGCAGTAGCTCATAAATGGTACATCTGTTCCCATTCACACAGTAGCTCATTAGTATTTTCACCTGGAAATGTAATTTTTAGTTAAAGATACTATTTTGTTCATACCTGAAATATCAGAGATGGAAACATTTTATGGTATTTATCTTAAACAAGTTCAATATTGCTTTAATTGAATACCCATTTTATATTTGGTCTTTAAATAAAGACGTAAACCACATTCTGCTAAGCACTGCTACCTGTGATCCATGTGCTTGAACTGAGGGAGACAATGGGGAAAAAACTTCCAGGCTCTCATCACTGCAGAAAAGATACACAGGGATGCACCTGGCCCACGTTCTGAAGGAATCTTTCCAGGGTTTCTTTTCTGATGTTTATTTTGGTTCAAAGGATCTTGTTCTCATCCACCTGCAGAGGACCTGGCTGGCTGACAAAGCCGCTTCTCACACTCCACACACCCGGCTTCATAAGGAGGCTATTGATCCATGGGATGAACTGGGATCAGTTCAGCACTACAGCTGCTCCCCAAGCCAGCGCACCCTTGAATAAGGTGTAATTGGCACAACCACAAAGACCCACCCCAAAGTGACCACGTTTTCCACTGCAGTTACTCCAACCCCTGACAAATCTGCTTCCTTAGAACTACTGTCAATTAGAAGCGAAACCAAGGGTACCTCTGAAGTGATGTGAACAGCCTGAACAGGGACATGATCCTTCAGCTCAAAGCTGACTGTTTCACTGGCACAACCCACCTTGAAGGACAGCATGAGACTCATCCCAAAACCTTCCAAGGAGGATTGAGAAGCACTGCACCCTCCAGCACGACAGCATAACAACACTGACTACAGGTTTAGCTTTCCTCGGCCCCCATCTCCCACTCCTGGAAGGAGCTTCCTTCCCACCACAATTCTGCATACATTGAACCAGTCTGAGGCTTCCCATCTGTTCCAAAGAGAGGGGTTGAAGATGATTATTCCAAATAAGTGTAAAGGTTTCAGAACAGGAACCAGAGCCATCTCTCCTACTCCGCTGTTGAAGCCTGCCTTGATTACTTTGATGTAACAACACTTGAAAGCTCCTATTCTTTGAAACTAATTTAAACACATTGAATTGTTGAAAGATTAAAAACCGCAGTCAGCTAATTACACTCACTCTCATCTCTTATTCAGCAAATGAATCACTTTTCATTACCACTTAGCTGAAGTACATGAATTTCTGCCTAATTAGAAATGTTGTAGATGGAGCATTAGCAAGGCTGGAGCGGGTCAGGATATCTTGCCTGCTTCATTTTTAATTCCTAACAGTAGAGCCAGATAGGAAAGGCTTCAGATAAGAAGTCATTAAACAATTTTAAATTATTTATAAAAATTACTTTGCCCAAATTATAATTATTTTTTTTTCCCAAATGCTCTCATAAACGTCAAATGGAATGAAAGGAAAAGCAGCCCAACATTGATTTTAATGAACATTTTAATGTTATGTATAACAGAACATTATGAATACAATGGAAACAAAGTTTTATCAATTTAGTAATAAAAAAGAAATCCAACATAAGAAAAGGGAGGCAATAAATTTCATACCTATAGTATAGTGCTTATTCTTAACAATATTCCCAGCTTGTGAATATAACAATGACTTTGTGTTCCAGATTCTAAAATCTTGATCCATGTGAACTTAAATGCAGAATTACAGAAGAAAAAACAAGACCCCCCCAAAACCTTAATTCGTTCTTTTGCTTTCAGTAAATCAGTAAAATCTTTGACTGCTACAGGTCTCCTTTATTAATATATATATTTTTTTTACTCCTCTATTGGATTCCACAGATGCTAATGCCATATTTACACAAAAGAATCACCAAGTGTTGTATAAAAGTCAGGATCCAATGCCATGGGATTAAGTTAGGTTCTAGATTTACATCACTGAAGTGTGATTCACCTGCTGCTGATGCCCTAAACCAGTGGCTCCTTAGGGACATTGGTGCTGCAAAGGATGCCAAGTGCCACTGGACAAGAACTCCAAGAAAGTGCGTTTTCTGGAGTTTTCTGAAAGGAAACCTTCCAGCAGTCTTGGATAAAGCTGCTCCCAAGACTTGCACACGATATTGGTTGTAACATTAGAAGCAGGTTAAGACCCCAAAAATCTGTTGATCACCAAATTGCTGAGAGAGGATTTTTACAATAAAAATTTGGGTAATACAGCAGTGTGGCTGGAACATTAGCAAAAGTATATATACATTCCAGGTCCCTTTGAATTAGCCATAGTCACATATGTAAGCCATTTTTGGACAAAAATATATATTCTTATAAAAAACTGATCATAGTACTTGAGTGACTTCACAATTGTGGACTCAGTGGTAGTAAAAGGAATGATCCAATTATGACAAAGCGATCAGGGAGAGGGGGAAAAGAAAGTCAAAGCTCTTCAAGAAAAAAGAAAAGTATAAAATTAGAGTCAAACATTTTTACCCAGTCCCCAATCCAGTCTTCCATCAAGTCTCAAAGTTAAAATTGGTTCTTCTATGTAGGAAAGGTTTTTTGATGGTCTTAATACAAATTATTTTGCAAAATCATCCAACACATTCCTTAGAAGAATCTCTCACCTCTCCAGAATTTGAACACTAGTTATTTCAACACTTAGAAAATAGCATTTGGTTCTTTATGTAGACACTTTAACTGATAAAGAAAAAAAAAGTATTGATCAGTGTTTCCCATCCCTTCCCCAGCTATATTTGTGCAGCTAAAAATCCTTCATTCAGTCTGCCCATTTATTTTATTTTATTTTAATCTCATTTATTTATTTTACAATCTTTATTTGCTAAAATTGGCAAAATTTGCAAAGGCATCTTGCTTGGGTTGTACAGTCCCAGGAGTCAGAGAGGTCATAGCCATATTGGGTACCCCCATTCCTATTGTGCCCATTCCTGTGGCCGGCACTCCCACGTTCATTCCCATCATTCCCTGGTTCATCATGGGCGTGGGTGCCATGGAGGCCATTCCCATCGTACCTGACATCACACCGGGCATTCCCATCCCCAGGGGCCCTCCCATCAACGTGTTTGTCTGGGGTCGCACAGGCATCATGTTGGGCTGAGGGCTGAGGTTCACAGCTGCAAAGTTCTGGGTTATGACATTCATCGGTTGTTGCATATCTGCAGCAAAGACAAAGTGCACAAAAATCACTGAGTGCAACCTGGACACTGAAGGAGCTCATGTATTTTAAGAAAGTTGTGTGTCACTGCTGTGAACATGAATACAATGGCCAGACCTGCAGCTATTTCCTGATTTGGACATCAGCAGGAATTTCTTCATTGAAAGGGTGATCAGGCATTGGAAGGGGCTGCCCAGGGAGGTTTGGAGTGCCCATCCCTGGAGGTGTCCAAGAAAGGACTGGATGTGGCCCTCAGTGCTCTGGGCCACTTGACAAGGTGGGGATGGGTCACGGGTTGGACTCATTGATCCCTGAGGTATTTTCCAGCCTTAATGATTCTATGATTCCACTGCACTTGTTTCCCTATTTTCTGCGTGAAGACTCAGAAAACTTCTCTACAGAAGTTTTGAATATCATTTTACAACAATAAATATTCCAGAGAAGTTCTAAGGATTAGGATGCCTAAAGTCAAGATACAGCAATGGTGCAAGCTCAACAGTAGAACCTGCACAGACTCAGCCTCCTGGCACACCAATCTCCATTTAGAAAACATCACTTGTGTCACAATGTCACAGTAGTTTATGAAACAAGTGTGACTAAAGGTGGGAAAACAGTAGTGGACAGAAGACTGGATCTCAGGGACAGACTATGGAACACAGACAGGGCTCAGTGTGTGCAAAACAGTGCAATGATCACTTACTTTGTTGCTGCATCATGGTATTAAGCGATGGCTGTTGGGGTTTGGAAGGCTGCATCCCAGGTACTAAATTGTCCAAACTGATATTTACACTGGGATCTGACCAAGTTGAGGGTAGAGTTTTGCTTGCATTTTTCTGGACCATCTCTGTCCTTGCATTATAAAGTGAGTTAGGCTTAGGCATCATTGGGTTCACGCTTTGCAGAGGCTAAAAAAAGAAAAGTTGGTTGGGATTCACTTGAAACAATTTACCAGTAGGAAACAGGACTAAACAACAAGTATTTAGATAAGACAATAAAGTATTTATTTATTTATTTATTATTTATTTATTATAAACAAGTATTTATATCAGACAATAAAAACCCAGGATGCCATGAACTTTAGCTCTTCCAAAGCAGTGCTGCCAGGTGCTGCTCCACAGTTAGATTAAAAGAGTATTTGTAAGCAGAGATCAAGTCCCGTATCAATGTGGAGTGACAGTGACCAGTAGCAGCCAAGCTTTCAACTCAAGCACGCTGATTCTTTCCTCCTAACACCAAGCTGATCCATTCCAGTTTCCAAACCACCCTCCACTGCAGCAGGCACTTCTGTCTTTTGGAGAACAGGCCAGTTGTGACCTTCATCTCTCCTTGAGGCTGGAAATCTGTAACCTTCTGTGGAGAACGGTCTTAAAATATCAACCTCAACTTCTCCAAAAAAGCAGCTACACCTCCTAGAGCAATGAAGCCCACCTCCGAGAAGACTGGCTTATAAAAGGACTTCTCTGTTTAGGAGGCAATTGAAACATTTTTGACAAAATGCTGATCACATCTGAATGAGCAGATCTAATGCACTCCAGGAGAGGAATGGATTCATTTTCAATGCTGTGATTAAGGAGAAGGTCATTAGCAAATTGTACCAATAGCAGCCTACCTGTGACCTGGACATGGGTAAACTGACGCCCACAGAATTGGAACTCATCATGGAGAAATTCATGCTTTGTGAGGAGGTCATGGTTGTCTGAGAGGGTCCCATCAAATCAAAAAGATCCATAGAATTGGAAGCAGCTGGAGGTTGGCCCGGAGCTGGCTGAGAGCCACTGAAGAGCTCTAGAGCTGGCTGCTGTGCTGTGCTGCTGAAGAGCTCTCCAGACGAAGCACTGGCACAAGGAGAAGCTTGGTTGAAGGCACTCCAGTCACCAAAGTCTCCATTTCCACTTGTTGCTGTACCTGAAGAAAAGGCAACAGTGTGGGAGGGAGGAAGGAAGACAGAGAAGAAAGAAGACTTAGAGAAAGGCACTGAGCAAATGCCATAGTCCATGAACTGAAACAAATGTGAGCTGATCTGTGTCCGTCCACATTAACATCTGCAGGTAGAACCTCCATCTGGACATCATTCCCTCTCATGAATATTCCAACAATTTTAACAAGGTACGAAAGGAAATATGAAACACCCGTACACAAAGTAGAAGATGTTTGATAATGTGTCACCTGTGGATGCCAGGCAAGCAGGGACAGGCTTGCTTCAGTTGAAGTACAACTGGAAGATAACTTGGCGTAGACTGGAGACCACAGTCAGAACAACACTGAGAACTTGGATAACACTTATCAACTTTTTATCTTGGCATTCTGGCATTCGCAGAGAGAGCAGTTGTCAGGAACAAGCCACCGGATAAAGCAAATTCCACCATGATACAGACAACTACATCCAAATTTGGTTGTATACCATTGTAGGTATTTGTATAAAACCATGCTGAGGGGAATAAACCCCAGAATTTTGAAAGCAGGCTGCCAGAGAATGCTTATTTGAGGTCATAAGGAATAAGCACTTCCCATCCCATCAAGTGCTCATGTAAAACACATCAGGTTTTCTAAATTTGATTCCTGAACTAAATGCCTTGATTTAAAGCAGAAGTTCAATCTTGGATCAATCATTTCTCTCAACAGCAGCTCTGCTGAACTCTTGTAGCTCACCACTTAAACACCGTTCCATTTCAATAGATGAGGTTTTTGGAGACAAGTGTTTAAATAAGAACACAGAACTCGGAGCTCTCTCTGTATCTCACTGTGAAGGTAGAGCCAACAGCACGAGCTGTTTGTAGACACCTGCAAGGGCACCTCTTCAGCATCACAGATGTTGTGACACAAACCAGTGAACTGAGAGCTTGTCAAACCTTGGAGTCAAACAGGAGGAGATGTTACCTCCCTTAAAACACGTGTTTCCCTATTAACAGGGAAAGTGCTGCTTCACAGCACTGATGGGGGAAGAAAAGCTTAAAAACATTTGCAGAAAATGCAGAATATAAAGCAATACCATTTAAACAGCTCACAGGCTACACAGTGAATCACATTCAGAGCTTGGGCCACTGGCCAGCTCAGCTTTTTGATTCTCTCACTGATTCACTTTTGGTACTTCAGCTATGTTACAAACAACAGCACTGCCATATGAAATGAACTTTGAGGGCTGGTGAACATTTAAATCATCTCTTGGATTTCTTTAGCTGCGTAAACAAAGACTCAAATATGTAGAGCTGGGATAGATGAATCCAGTGCCAGTTTCTATTTCCTGCCCTATCCAATGGCTGCTTCCATAATATATTCCACCCACTCATGGCTAACTGCAGCAGTCTTTTACACTTCGTGTAAATATTTATCAACATACACCTTCAACCTTTAGTCATGTCTCTTTACCAACACATTACAATTTAAAATATAGTGGAACAGTAAATTTGTTCACAAAATCCAAGTATTGCCAACAACTTCAGTGCATGAAGTGGGCTAATATTCATTAGCTTAGGGCCTCACTAGAACATTTGCTTTGATCTTCCTCACAAAGAGGCACTATATTAGAATGTTTCAATTAGTATTACGTATTAAAAATTAAAACCTACTTTAAATATTCTTGATAGATAAGTAAATGCTGAGTGTGCTCCTTCTATGTTCAAACCTGTGCACTGAGGACCAATAATGGAAGTGGGGGTAAAAGGGAGAAGGTTTTGCCCCTTCAGTAGGACTTCAAAGATGATTAATCAAGAAGGAAAAGATTTCTAGAGGGGCTTACACTGTTCAGGAATGATTAATCATTTCACAGAACTCCTTGTCCCTTGCATAATGGTGATTGGAATAGATTAATCACGTTAATGCAGATAAAGGATTGTATCAATTTAGACTGTATTAACACAGGAGTTATTTGCATAGTAGGCGGCTTTGTGTTTGCGAAACAACTTGGGTTTGACTGCGAAAGCCTGTAAGAAACTAGAGCAGTTCTTTCCTACCCAGTAAACTGAAGGTGTATTAACTAACCCAGGTCCAGTAGAGCCTTCCCAACACAGCAAAATAAGGGAAGAGATGCAAGCGTGCTGACTAAAAGCTGGCTCCCAGGTAGATTGGCTGCTCAGCCTCTTTGCTGTTTTCTCATTTTGTACTTGATCTTGCACCCTGGCTGAGAAGCCCCAGTCACAAACAACACTTCTGCTCAAATTAACCTCACAAAGGACAGCCAGCCAGCTCTCCCCACTCCAGGGCTGTCTGCAGCCCTTGTAGGATCCCACAAACATTCCACCAAAGGAAAATGGATCACTTTAGGTGGTTTCCAAGCATATTTTATTCTTTTCCAATCCAATTTTAAGGGAAACCTTTTCAGATGGTGGCCATCTCATGATAAGCTTGTCTGTCTGCAGGTAAAATGTCTGCACATGCAGTGAGCCAGGCTGCATCTTCCTTCCTCCCAGAGCACTTGTGGTCCAGTTACACACACAGTTTACCCTGGAAAGGGAAGGGACTTTAAATAATGCCACACGGCATCTCTTGCCCTCCTTCCACCCTGCAACAGCACTGCAATCCCTAAATCAGTCCTACCTTGCGACGATGGGAAACTTGCTGAAGCAGCAGGTGAACTAAAATCAGCAAATCCTCCAAAGGGGTCACTTGATCCACCTAGAAACAGAGGGAAGCCAAAAGCTGTTACAGGATTGTGCAAACTTTGCAACCACTGCATGTGGGATTTATGAAGAAAAGCTTTCTGTACTTGACACGATGGATTTATTGATTCTGCTCCCTAAGTTGGCTCTGTTTTCCTGTTCACCCCCACACTATGTTTATACAAGCCTGAGCAACAATAAACTGGATTATTTCCAACTGCCTTGCACATCTTGCAGTTTTGTTTTCCTACGGAGGAACTAGAACATGCAAGTTTTTGTCACCTCTAAAAATAAATTCAGAGATATTAAGAAGATTAACAAGTTTTTAACTAGGGAGTGATGCTACCAGTTTAGCACCTTATAAAATTAAAAATTTGGAAGCATAATATGAAAAAGGCCAAACATTCTTATTGTATAAAAGTTAATTTATTAGGCTTCCTATGAAAAATTACATGTCACTTTATATTTAGTTTTTGTGTTACTTAAAGCATGAATGATTCTGCAATGATCTTGAATTGGGATTTCAAGGACAGAGCTTGCATTTGTGTTCATTTTTTTATAAGTTTGCTTCCTTTCTACAGCAAGAACATTAAGTTTTCCAACTAGACATTCATATACAGCACATAAATTATTAACTTCTGAATACAGCATAGTAACAATTTTTCACTAAAAAGATACAGCAAAGGTATAAAAGCAGCAGATTTAAGAACCATATTGTACAGCTGATTTTTGAAATACTCAGAAAAGTTACAAAAATCACCTAGTTATGGTTGGTACTGCTTTTAAGCAGGAATTCCACTGACCTGAGGAAGCCAAGAAGTTGCCCTTATTTGTTTGTCCTCAAAGATTTCACCTCCAAGCAGTCCCACCCTCAGAAGAAGCTGCAGCAGTTCAATTATTTTGCTTTTAGTGTTATGCGTACATTATATAGGTTACATCACAGCTGCTTAGCCTGCAGTGCTTAGGAGGCAGCCAGGTGGGACTGGAACATCTGTGCTGCACTCAAACACCACCAGGGACAGCTTCCAACATCTGGTGCCATTTCGGAATTGTCTTATCGCTGCAAGACATTCTGCTCCATCTGCTACTCTCAACTGGGTTAATTAAACCAGAACCATCTCCTTTTTAATAAATGGCCAGCAGTAATAAAAGGAACCACTCACTTCCTAATACATGTGTACTTGTATTTCTTTTTAATGTTATTTTACTGTAGACATTGCCAGGAAGGCAAATGTCTTCTTGCTGAGCATGTAGTGCAGGATATAAAACATGAGCAGAGAATGCAAGGATGGTCCCTGAATTTCAGACATAGCACTACTGAAACCCTTTTAACACCTTTTCAAGAGGGAGAGGACTTCATAGCAAGTTAAGACACCCGAGAATAAAAAAGGGACGAGGAAATATCAAACTAAAAATCTGATCCTGTTTACTCTGTGTACTGCAATGAACATTTTCAAGTAATTTTTTCCCCACAGATGTGCTTCTAGAGTTCAGAACAGGTTAATGGTTTGAGAGTTTATATGCTGAATGAGCAACACAGATGACACACTCCTGACCACACACTCAAAGGAAAAAATAAAAATCAATGCTCCCTTGCTACACCCATTATCCTTGGGCTGCCTGACAGCGCCTAGGGATTAATTTAATTTTAAAAACAGAACTAGGTTCATACCCAAAATAACCCCGTAACATTTTCAGTCAAGTTAACTTTTCCTCCCCCTCTCTTGCCTGTTTTCAAGTGAAACTGAGTTTCAGAGAGAGGTGACAGAGATTAAGCTGGATGCAGTAACTCTCTAAAGAAAGGTTAAGGAACCTCAGCTCCAGCAACACCAAAAAATACTCCCACAGCAGGTCTAACCAGGGATTTTACATCTTCCCCTTTATGGCAACCAAGCACCCCCTCACATACAAACTGTGTTGCTCCAGTAAAGAGTAACACTGAGCCCAATCAACCCTTTCACATCTCTGCACCTGAAAATACACAGATAAGCAAACCCCGAGGTCCCTGAATTCACATCACTTCCCTGCCAGTTCCTTCACAGGACACATCAAAGGCTGCATTTGACCCTTTCCCTCTGCCTTGCCTGACACTGGGAATGTTCCCACACCCTGTGCTGCAAGGAGCAGTGGTCATAACAAGTGACCTGCACGTGAAGGACAGAGCTAATCTTCTCAACATGAGCAAGCCTCAAAGATTCCCATGCGAGATCTGTCACTACAAATGAACCCTTTCCATCTGCCTGCTCAGGTCAGCAAAGGTTATTTAGCAGGACCAGCTGGTAATGTGCCTCTTCTCAGCACCATTTCTAAATGCTGCTTTGGAAAAAGGAGAAGAAAAGATTAAAAAAAGAAAAGAAAAAAGGCTGACTACAGCAAAGAGCCAAACTGATGAAAGATTTAAGTACACTGTAATACAGCAGCTGCCATAGTTCTGTTTGAAATATGGGCAGGTTCACTTTGAAGTGGAAACAATCTATTCTCAATGAGATCTTATTTTTATAAAAATAAAAACATACGCATTGTATACAAATAAAAAATACTCCAATCTCTTCTGCCGTAAGAATTAGATGGAAAAAAAAAAAATCAGTATTGACTTGGGATAGTGGTTCTGATCCAGGATCTTAAACTTTCATGGAACTGTAGTAACTCCAATATACAATGAACAGCTCTGTTATGTGAAGTTAATAAAGTAAGAAATTGAACGAAATTAAGTTGTTCCTTAAATTTATGCATATTTGTGCATAAAAACAGACACATGAAATGACTCATATTTCTCAATCTCTAGGAATTAACACATTTCATAACAGACATGAAAGACTGTCTACTTTCCCAAAAATAAAAGTGAGCAAAGTTTTAAAGATCCACTCAAAATAATAAAGAAAATACTAAGACAGATGTCTGATACTAAATTACCACAACAGTCTCCCTCCCCTGCAGTAGAGTTCTGATATATTTTATAGTGTATTAAACACAGAAGCAGGGCAGTGATGAAAGGAAGGGTCACAGTACTGGTTTTGCTCACACATGACAATCAAATCCCTGGTGTGACCCTTCAACACCCCCAGGAGTGGTGTAACTCCAGTTATAACGGGGTGAGTAAGGACAGTCCTTACAGACGCCTGCCTGCAGCCACACACGTGGCCTCCAGCCACTCAGAACTGCCATTTCTTGGTGCAGCCTCTGTCATTTTGCCTTGTCTTTAAAGCAAGGGCCCAGCAGACCCTGGGCTCAGTGAGGCACACACCCTGCTCTGCAGTGCCAGCAGGATCCTGTCCAGCATGGGACATTCCTCATTTGCAATGGGAAGGTCTCTGAAAGGTTTCTCTCTGTGAAATGCTGTTTTATTTGCTACTCAAAGTGGTCTCAGATTACAGCTCACTCCCTCCCAACTGTGCCATCAGACCACAAGTGCACAGAAGTTCTTTTTCTATTCCACGCCACCACAAACCCATTGATACCAGGGACCTGTAAGCACAAAAACAAATCTAAATTTCAAGTCTTATGTTTTGAAAAGCAAAGCACCAATCCTCAGAACTCCTCTACCAAGCCCATAACAATGCACTGAAATTTAACACCTAAAAATATACTGCATTTTGAGAGCATAAGGGTAAGTCCATGTGAAGATTAACAGATTAGCTACACATTTATGGAGAGTGAAGGATGTGTTTTAAAATGAGTAATTTCACTTTTAGGTAGCAATTTCTTTTTGGTCCTAGGGTTTGGGTCAACCAAGTGCCAAGAGAAAATAAGACAAAAAACCAAGTTTGCCATATACCTCAGATGAAGATTATCCATCTCCACCTGCCCAGCCCTTGAATTGCACAATGAGAAATGCTTGAATATGAATGGTTGCACTTGCTTTCAGAGTTAATTATAAATAACTGCATTACATACACAGTTTCTGACAGACTGATCTGGCAGTCCATCTTTGTGCTCGTAACGTTTATTAGTTCCATGCAATAGCACACACAGTACCTTGCTATAAAATGTTCTTTCTAGGCAGTTCTACATTTTTTTCAAGTATACCTTTCTCAATTTATCTACTTTATTTTTATTCTGGCAACAAACAAGGCTCTCCTCAGAACTGAAACAGACCCCAAACCTACCTGTGGAAGCTGGCTGGCTGGCTCCATCAAACAACAGGTCCACCAGGTCATTAGAGGACTTGCTGCCAGAGGGGACGGCAGCCTGGAGAAGAAATTACACCAGATATCAACTCATGATGTCATTAATCAAATGACATTAAGAAGTTTTCTGGGATTTTGAAGGATTTTGTTTGCCTTTGCTTTGAAGAGATAACAGATTTGTCTTTAAAGCCAACAATCATATGGCTAAATGTAAAATCAAGTACTGAAAAGCTAAAGGCTTTTTTTGTTTTTTACAACTGAAGAATTTGGTAAGTTTTCAGTAAATGTGCAGCTTCATAGAATCTTTAACACTTCAGGCCAAAATTCTCTTTGCTGTCCTGAAGAGACTATATTTAAAAAATTCTACACCTTAAAGCAATCACAATTAATTACAATTATACTGTTCCACAGACTGTGATAAGTCCAACTAAACATTTTTGATAAAACAGCTCCTTTCAAGGCTGCATAACAAAAATTCTACCCTAAAGCAGAAATTGTCTTAGAGGATAGAAGAAAACAGCTTCCAAAATGTTGTGCTTTCCTGCTGTCTCACCTTTGTCGTAGGCTGTGCAGGATGAGCAGCAGAGTTCTGTTCTGGGCTTGCTTTATCTCCTGTGTAATGAGCTGCTGCTCCCAAGTCAATGGTTTTTGAAGGATTTGCTGAGCGTTTCTGTCTGATGGTGGTAATTTCTGTAGCTTGTGCAATATGAATGTGTTTTGTTGTCACAGTCTCCTCTTCATCTTTAAATTCAGCTTTGGGAGATTTGCCTCTTCTTGATTTTTCGTCATCACTGTCACTAGAAAAACAAAAGTGATAGCACAACATTTGTGATGGACTTCTCAGTTCCTTGAGTGGACGTTTGGCTTAAGCCACAAGAGTTTTGCTCACTGCAGTTTCTTGTAGCAGCAGTTCGTAATAAAAATGCTGCTTTTCCTACATTTGAGAGAGGAACCGTTTCACCCTTACATAACACATCACACAGCATTGCACCTGTTGTACAGAAGCAGTGGAGGAAAGCAGGTTATTCTGTTAAACACGAACTGCAAGTCCACGACAGAGGATAATAGGAAATCAGTGTTTAAATCCAGTACATTGAATTACCTTCTGACAGGAACTCCCCCACACATTATGTAACACTTCAGCAACAGAAAAGTTAAGTTGGCAGGTGTGTTCAGTACTTGCACCAAGAGACAGAAAGCAATGAACCAAATTCTGTACTGTCTTCCGGGTTGAACAACTCCATTTGTGTTTCAGCTCATTTCCTTTTCCAGAAAAACAGGCTTTCATATTCTTTAAGATGTTTGTGGGAAAGGAATGCTTACAGAACTATGCAATGCAGTGTTACCATTATCAAAGCACACACAGTTGTTCTCAAAATGTAAAAGAATAAAAATGTCACCCTTTTAGGCAAAAACTTTTCAGATGTTGCTGCATACTATTTGATTCATTTGTTACATTTTCTACTTTTGTATTTTAAGTCTTTCACAAAGAAAGTAACTGGCCTCCCCCCCCATCATGTTGCCTGTTACCACCAGGATTTGTACATAACAGTGAGAATTGCTGTAGAGAAAGCTTAAATACATTGGGATATATTTTGAAATTGTAATTCCCTTAGCAACAGAGTTGCAAGTGGAAGGGGTTTTATATTTTAGTAATGCATTAGAATACTAAAACTGAAAAATTTAAGAAAGGCTGTCCCTTTGTCAGAGGGAATGTGACAGTAACTGCAATATACTCTGGGGGGGAGCCTTTGTTCTCTGCAAACAATGGTGGGCTTTTTGGGAACACGTTGCAGGTGTCATTTCCTCTGTGCATGTTACCTGCTCACCACTGGGGATGGCTCAGTAAATGCTCACTCCCTTTTGCAATTCTTTTACCGTTAAAAAGATAAATTTCACAGCTGCTGGCCAACCAGCAGCTCCTGGCATTGGCTTGAGCCAGTCTTTCACAGATAAGGGAGCTCAAATGGCATCATTTAACTTTATTTTCCAAAGCACTTCAAGCCTGCCATGTGAGCACAGCCCTGCTGCCCCACCTGGGTGCACTAACACCCCAGAGGGCACTACAACCACACTTCATTTGTGACATCGGGATTTTAACAGGGGCCCCCAGAGCAGAGGGAACCACACATTATCATCGGTGCATCCATCCCAAAAGCCTTGGAGGAGGCTGAAGGATGCTGCTGAAAGCATCCAAGACCAGGACAACACAGCTAAGGCTCAGTCTCTTAATGTATGGTATATAATACCTGCAGTACATTTCTTGTCCACACTACAGAGTCCAAGAATGTTCTGTGGCCGAGGAAACAGCTGACAAGCAAAGTCTGATCAATGGAGGGATTGATACAGAACTGCCATAGATCAACCTCACTAATGCAAGAATGAAAAAAGTCAGTCTTTGGTGATATGCAGTAATATAAATGACTACAAGCTCTGAGGAAAGAAATCAAACATATGTGCCAGAAAGGAGAATAAATATTAAACACTCAATTTTCTATGACAACCTGTACTGCTTCCAAACTCTCTCAGGAGATCCACTTTTTATTTTTCTTTAATGGTCACATTAAGAAAAAAAAAATTTACAGATTATTGTTCACTTTAAGTATGTTTACTGTGCTCAGTAAAATTGCAGTGCTTCATCTGAGAATTGCAGAGAACTCCAAAAAAATTATAGCAATGCACTATTAAAAAACTTCTGCAAAGAAAGTATACGAGTACAACTTTGAGAAATCAAAGTATGGACACATGTTCTTTTCCTTTGCCTTAAGTTTTTTGTAGTAAGACTTTTTTTAACAACCTTTAAGAAAACAAAAATAATTTACTGAGACTAAGTATAGCTGAATTACATCCCACTATAAAAGTCATTCTTTAGATACAAGTTGCCTTTAAACATGGCTGGTGCCTCCTTTTAAAGGAGTACTGGAAGTTTTGCTTCCTCTCTATTCTGTTACCTGTATCAGGCTTTCTGATTACTGGAGAAACAAAGATTAACAGTTTTAAGAATTCTTAGGAAAAAAATGCAGTGTATCAGAACCACCTCTGTGTGTCTGCAGGTAATTCAGAAAGCAGAATTTCAGTGTGCAGTGCTGGACTCAGGGCAGCAAATGGTTTATTCACCTAAGAACTAGCAAGCACTAAGAAAGAAAACCAGAGGCTTTCCCACCCCTTGGGGTATTGCCTGTGGTCTTCACTAGTTTCACAGGGATATATTACTGGAAAAAAGAATTCATTTTCCCCACAACACTGCTAAAATTTTTCACCTAAATTAAAAAAAAAAAAGCAGCAGACTTTGCTTCTCCAGAGCTCATTGTATAAAGCAGTTGCACTGAAATCTACTGTACACTCAGCATTTTGTATCACTTAGATCTCTGGTAAAGTTCTTAGTTACTTCAAGAATTTTTTTCCATTTATGCAAACTACTGGCTTTGCAAGTAAAGTCAGAAATCCACAAGTTTGGCCACATTTCATTGGCCACAGGTGAGATGTGTAAGACACATTTATTCTTTGTGCTTCAAGGCCTTTATTGGTTTTACAGTACTCAAGTAATAATGGTTTATAAAGTTATTAAGGTAGAAACAATAGAACATAACAGCATGTTTGCCAGCTGAGTGAGTATCACCATTTAGTCACTTTTCCAAGTGAAATGGCAACTTAATTGTTATTATACAGCAGCAGGCTACAAATAAGCCAGTATATTTTTGGCACTTGTTTCTAGAAAAAAATTGCTGAAGTGTGAAAACACAAATGCAGAGATTTCATGAGGCATTTACAAAAGAATGTTATTTTGAGCCTAAGTTATATGATAATTAAAATTTCATGCCACCTTCAGTTTTAATATTTAAATACTGTGTTTTGCTAATAGAGCATGCACTAAGGCATGTATTTACAGTATCTTTAAGGATAAATACAGACATTCTATGACCTTCAGTTCAATCTCCTTAGATCCTCTGATGGCTTCTGTAGAAAGAAATCCCTTCATTCAAACCCTTGGATATAATCCCTTCCATGGTATCTGATCCCCATGCCAAGAAAAGAGAAAAGGAAATTCCAGGTTGGGATTTGAAGCAATGCTAGAGAAGCTGAAATGCTGCAGCCTGGATTCCTTCTTACAGCAGAATAACCTGCAACCACCAGACTGGCTTTGCTCATGTTATGTCCCAAAAATTCCTCCTCTTACTTCGAGACCCAAGTTCATCAATTTTATAAATGTTGAGACAAATACCCCACCTGACATACACAAAAAAAAAAAAAAAATAGGAGGAAAGTCAAACAGAAGAGACAAGGGTTACAAGAGCAAAGCAAAAATGAAAAATGTAACATTAGCCGGAGAAAAAGAGCAGTGTAACTTGGGGTAGAGATGTACAGTGGAGAAATCATCAAAATAAGCTGCTTCTGATAAAGATGAGACTTCAGAAAGGACTGTCTACACCACTGAAAAATACAAGACTTTATCCAGTATGAGACAGGAGCCATTCAGAAATAAAAAAAAGGAAGTAAGATTAAAAAAAAAAATGTTTACTGTACATCCCCTATGTGAAACGTGGCTGGTGAGCTCTGCAGACATCATGGGACAAGTTGCTTTTGAAAGGTAAGTACAGAAAAGCCCACAGAAATGTACCATTGTTAAATGTGAAATTGTTTACTTTTCTTCTGATCCTTCTCTTTGTAGTCCATTGATATTAAGTTCTAAGAGGGAACCCTGATGTGTGCAAAGAATACCAGTTTTATGATTTATTAATGCCCCAGCAAGAAGACCACATGGGCTTTCCCCCAGAAATGCTACCATTATTATCATTTTTTGGTTCAGTACAAAATTGCTTTACAACACACAGATGTGTGCATGTGTATTTTTATATTCATACACATGTGTGACTATCTAAAAATATTCTTGTAACAAACATTAATCAAATCTCAGTGCAAATTTGAATTTTAAGTTGTTTCCCAAAAGGGAATCATTTCAATATACTTGAGCACTTTCTCTACAGCAATTTCAGATTCTGTTAAGTACTAACTTGATCTCCAGACAATTAAATTCAATGCACCTGTTGAAGTGTGACAGATGTAAAGTTCTCTCTGTAGCCAAAGCAGGGTAGATTTTCTCCCTTACTGACACAATTTAATGACCAGATGTAAAATACAAGAATTTTCTTGAAAAGCCTCAACTGAAATTGACTTTTTCGTTTTAAAAGAAATCACCTGCAGGTTGTTCTTCCTGAGATCAGCTCAGACAAGCAGCACTGTATCAAGGCAGGTCTAAGCAATTTCAATTTTCTTCCTTGGCACTCCAGCATTCAGAATGTGTGTAGCATTAAGTGGCAGCCTCCAGTACACTGGCACATGACCACTGAATTGCTGAGACAAGGAAAAGCTTAGGAAATTTCAGCCAAATTCCCTGCTTTGCCAGCAGCTGGGGCAGTAATGGAAGGCAGCCAAGAGCTGTTAACTACTGCCAGAGCCACACTGCTGTCCAAGGCCAGGGAGACCTGCAGAAGCCCAGGAAGCAGGTACTGAACCCAAACATGACTCCCTACAGACACAAAGAATGGCAGAGCATTGTAACTCACGTCCAGCAATGCCCAACTGCTTTCTAGAGCAATCTCACAGATAAATTTGGGTTAAAACAACTCCAGTACCTGCACCTTTCTGGAGAGTCCTCTCGATCTTTCCTTCGGAACTTGCTGATGGTGTCATCGATCGTGCTGCCGATCTTGTCACTGAGCTCCCCTAACTTATCACTGAATGGGAATGCTGACTTTTTATCCCATTCTTCATCCCATTTGGACTTGGGCTCCGGATCATATCTTTCACCTGGTAAGACAAAGATAAGAACTATTAGATACCCAAAAAGAAGCCTATGGTCTGTCCAGAATCCCTCTCAAGCCCCCCCGCCCTACATGCACAAGCTGTACAAGTTTACAAAGCAAACTGAAAGCTCCCTCAGTGCTGAATCAACACTATTACAGCAAACACAGCATGGAATGCCCATCATTAAGTGGCAGCAATGAAGATTCAAAGACTTTTGTTTATGACAATGACACAATCTCAATGCCCAGCACATCAGGATGCTGTTGGACTCTGCTGGAGAAGCACCAGAGGCACAGCCAGCCCTGGCTGCAGAAGCAGCTGATCAGGAAGGGGACATGGCACTTCTGGAACAGCCCCACAGTGCACAATAGCCCATTCCTGGCTGAGCCATGTGATCACAGGTAAAGCACTGGGGGTTTTATGTACTGACATTAATACACAAAAACACAGTGCCAAAATATTGAAAGAATGTGCATAATAATTTTTCATTTTCCTTAGCAATTAAAAAAACTTTTTTTAAAAGACGAAAAAAGAAAAGGTGGTAAAGCAACTCATCTTTTCAGGGTCCAATGAATACCCTGAACATCTTTACTGAACACTATTATCAAGAAATCAAAACCTTTTTCTTCTGGTTTAGTATTCCAGACCTCCATACTGGTATCTTAGATTTATAAACAGCTGCCAGTTTTACCTGAAATACACATTTGTTGTACAATCCCATCAAGGAAGTCTAAAACACTAAAGTCTTGTTTATTTATACACACACAGCCAACTTGAGTTTAATTCAAATGAAAAAACCCAATAATTTAACAAAGACTTGACTATCAGAAGCACAGCACACTTTAGTATTGTGATCTTATATCAGATCTTCTGTTCAGAATATAGGTATATAAAGAAACCAAACCAGCTCAGTTTCTAGGCAACATTTTTAGGCAAACATTTTATATTCTGGGTTATTACACACATGAAAGAAGCCATTTTTTGCACATCTTTTAAAAATGTGAAACACTAGTGAATTTTTTTTTTACTTAGGCTGAGAAAAATTGAGTAGCAGAAAGGAAGAACAGTGAAATATCACTTCTTCAAGTTACATACAAATGATATTGCAGCTCATGTAATGTTCAAGGTGTATTCAATTAAGCCATTTTAATAAAAAAAGAAAATGATGGATTCCAGCACTACAAGGTGCAAAATTTGAATGATACCTGTCTGATAACATCAGATCATATAGGGTGTATTTTTTAAGCAAAGACATAGGTGCAAGTCTCCAATGATATTTGTTTAGATCCATAAAACTTTTCCAGCAGAGAACCTGCTACAAATCCATGAGATGCTCAGTGAGATCTTTATCATTGGACAAGGAGACACTGCTCAGAAATGTACTGCTGTTAAATTTTGCAGGAGAATAAAATGGCCTTATTTCAGTTTATGTCAGGCTCTCAAGCATTTTAATGCAGGTTCCTTTAGAGGGGTTTTCCTGTGCAATTTTAAAATTAAAATAGACACCAACTAAGAGCTCAGTATTTTCAGGACAAAACAAATTAAGAAAAAATCTGAATACAAGTGTTTTGTATTTCAATAGCTAGAATCTTTTTTATTAGAAATCTCACCTGGGAAAGGGTTTGTTTAGTGCTGCTAGAAAGAGGGTTTTTTTTAACTTTACTCAACAAATGAAGGAATAATTCAAAACCCTTTAGCACAAAAATTAAATACAAGACAAAAACTAATCCTTTAAATTAAAAAACCTGAATGATACCTAAAGAGCACATAGAGAAAGGCTTCTACCCAGACTACAAGGATAGATCACGACTCTGCACAGAGAAGTCAAAAGATAAGCTCAGTGAAAGAACAGAGGGACGTTACTCAAAGTACAAATACAGTGACTCATAAGTATTTCCTAAAAAGAAAATCAGCAGAATTCCAAGCAGATAGCTATTCCAAGCCTAAAGAAACAAAAAAGCCAAGAAATATCCAGCCTTGGAAGTTTTCAACTGCTCTACATATGAGAAAAAGGGAGAATGGAGAAACAACCTGTCAAAAACAGGAGGGAACAGATCTAAGTTGAAGGCTCACAGAGAAGAAGAGTAAAAAAACCAGACAGCATCAGACACAAACAGGTGAAGTTTAAGCCCTGCACAGCTACTGAGCTCTTACAGCAAACCCTGCTCTCAAAGAACTCACCAATTCTAGCAAACCAGAGCCTTGTGCCATTGGGACTTTGGTACTCATTCCTTACTAAAAGCACCCAAGGATTACTCAGACTGGCAGCTGTATTATGGATGGCATGCTGGGATACAGCAGATGGAAAAGCCAGTGCAAGCTCAGATCCCTGCTGGACACTATGGCAGGGACTGGGAGCAAGGAGAAAGCAGAGTACTTGGTGCCTAAATACAAAGTCAGATCTGACAGACCCCAGGAGACACACCGAAAATCCACAGATACCCTTCAAGGGTCCAAACAGTATTATTTGGGAAAGCAAAAGTGGATTGTCAATCCTTGCCCAAGGAAGCCCAGTACTCACTGTATCTGAACCCTCCGACACTGTCCGAGGACACCCCAATGTATTTGTCTTTGTTCTTCTTTGCTTTCTTCCTCTCTTCCCGAAGCCGATCATCGTCTTGAGCAAACTCAACCATCTCTTTTACCTTCTGGCGGATGTTTATCCCCTGGTCTTTGCCATTCTCATCTGTGCAGGTAATGCAGGATAGAAATGATGGATGGAAGATGGGAGGAAAAAAGCAAAATACTAAGTAAGAGGCAGCAATACTGAACATCAAACTGATAAAAAAATTTGAACTATAAACACAGCAGTCAAAAGATTTCATGACTACTGAGGTCCACTGAATTTGTTTAAAAGGGACCAATTACTTTAACACAAAATTTAGATAAATGAGTTTGCACTGAATGGTGTACTTAAATATAGGAGAGATTAACAAAGGCTGAGACAGAACTCATATTCTCCACTTGAACAATTTTAACCCCTCAAAACATGACCCTCCCTCAGTATTTTTAGCACAGTTTTTGCAAGTGTCATTGCAAGAACTCAGTCTCATGGCAAAACTGATTTTTTGAAAAATTGCTTTCGGTTGGGAAGTACTATAAGCTAAATGTGCTTCATTCCAGCCTTTTTCACATTCAAAACACACACTGGCCTTGCTGCCTTTGCACTGTAAATATTATTTGGTGGGAGGAAAAAACCCCAGCTTCAAACAGATGTGTGTGTTTTGGAGCTCTAACCTTTTCTTCCCATATGATTAAAGCTATTCCTTTACGGACACCACAGGGGACCAGTCTCTAGTGCATATTTTAATATAAACCCCAACACTCATGTTGTGTTGGTTCTGTTGTTATTAGCCAGTCTTTTCTGCAAGTTCTTGTCTTCACTAATTAATACTCTAGGGCCCCACGTCTTGGATTCTGCACTCTTCACACAACTGGCAACAGTCACATTTTAATTAGACTGGGGAAGCTTCTAAGCTGGTTCAGGTGACTGACAACTCCAACTACTGTTTTAATTTGCTTATAAGATTTTTCTATTGCTCACCTACAAAGTGGTAATTTTCCAGGGATCGCAAATCATAAATGTGTTCTCTGGCACTTGTAACAACACGCTCTGATCCATTCCTTATGAGGTAAGCTAGGAGCAGCAAAGACTATAAAAATACAAAGCACCTTATGATTGCATGAACAAAAGCTCTACCCTTTTTTTTTTTGTAAAAACTCCAAACCTACCCCCCCTCCCCAAATTAGTAAATAATAAGACTTTTCCTTTTTAAATAAATGCTTATTATATGGCTCCCATGGAAAAAAACATATTTTCCTCACATGGCTTTTTTGCTCTTCCGACTATCAAAACTGCATTTTTAAAACTTTAACTTGTTACTACTAAATCACAAGTAGTTACCTTTATCAGCTACTGCTTGTTTTAAGATAAAGCAGTAGCAATTTAAGAGAAAAAGTTAACCTGTGAAATGAAGCATTTTCTTTCGCCTCTTTTGTTCACAATTTTCCAGTGGCTTTCACTGAAAGGTAACTCCTACAGGAATTTAAGAAGCCTTCTGCAGGATTCAATGGATATACAAAACTGCATTTCAGGACAATTTTAGACAACTGACAAAACAAATGAAGTTTAAATAATACTTTAATTTCAGTTCCTTATGTTGAGGATTTATACCTAGAAAAAAAACAAAAAACCGCACTTTCTCTGAAGTAGTGCCTTTATCAGCTAAAACTATCATTTTATTTCAACCAATCCAAACCTGATAAACAATTCCAAGAAGTCTTTACAACATTAAGTAGCTATGTGTGATAGCATTAAATATTAATTTCTATTGTACTTCAGGGAAAACAATTACTATGACTACAAAACATCAAGCACCTGTGAAAAGCACAAACTATGCTTTAGAATTAATTGTGTCTTGCTACAATCCTGGCATCAAGAAAAACAAAATATAACCTAGTCTAACACATCAATTCTAAAAAAGGAGGTTATATTTGCATAATTCAGTGAACATTGAACACCACTTTAAGTGCAGCACGACACAATCTCAAGCAAAAAGTTTCTGTACCAAAGACAAGAAAAATGCAAATGACTCTGATCTTGTCCAAAACACAATTAGGACATAAAACTGTCATGTAAGATTTGCAAGGAAATTTGGCCCACTCGAAGTTAAACTACAATTTTTAAAGCATTACAAATTGGCAGAAAATTAAGATTAGTTTGCATTTTATTTCAGGTATTTCTGAATTCCTTCAAAAATGTTTTCCTGATAGCACCGTAACTTAACATCTCCTTCTCATGGAGCTCTGTAACAACTGCTTTGGGTAGATTTGAACTGTGAGTGCTACTCTAATACCTGAATAGCAGCAAAATGTAATTGCTCTGTTGTGTTCATTAAGTAGCATCTTAAACACGCTTCTGAAACCAGAAATTCTGTGGGTTTCTTCATATACAGCACTTGAACTTTGACTTCACCAGCAGAATTAAAAAACACAGGGAAGAAATTCTAAGTTGCTAGTGAAGACAGTGCTGTAGGATTATCTAAACAAGAACTCCACCAGGACACTGCACAAGCACCAAGCCTTGATCCTTACACACCTTATAAACTCTCCTCCAGTTCTTTTTGTTGTCTTTCAGCATCCGAGTCCACAGCATATTCATGAGTTCTGGAAACTGCTCGTACATAAACGTAGCCCTAAAGAACGGAACAAAAGCGGCACAGAAATGTTGTTTTCCGGGGTTGGCCACAAGAGCTTGTTCAGACTCGGGGCTGGCAGTAGATGGCAGGAGTGATCCAAGCCCAGGAACATCGGATGACATTAAAGGGAAAAAGCTGTCCCTGTTTTAACTCCTAGATCAGTCATTTACATCCCAGGACTACAAAGGAAAAGAGTAATTCTAAAAATCTGAGGCAGTAAAAGAACATTCACTAATTTGTAACGAAAATAACGTTGAATATGAATAATAATACCCTAACAACTGCTGCCACTAATCAAACATGCAACGTCCAAACTGATTTTAACACAAAAAAAAAAAAGCTCAAGGAAGAATTTGGCATGTTTTGCTGTTTTTGGAAAAGTTACAAGAAAGCGCTTTGAAAATAAATATTAAAAAAAAGTCAGCTATATTGCAAGAATTCTGAGGATACATAAATGAAAAATCAAGAATTAAAAAATACCCGGGCTTCATGTTTTGTTTGACAGTTTTCAATACATTCTATGATTATGCATTAAAAAACTTAAGACGTTAGTTACAGCAACTTTTTGACATTACCAGTCTGAATACCACAGAGTTGATTTAGCATGAAATTTCACATTCTTATATAAAATGTACCTTTCTTTTCTTCATCACTGAGTCAAATTATCACTTACTTGGCAATCTCTCCCATGAGTTGCCCTGAAGGTCCCCATGGATCATCGTTGGTTGCTTCTCGAACCTTAGACTCTATTTCTGAATAATTCATAACCACATTGGTGCTGCAAAGGAAAAAAAATTCACACACATGAAGATTAGCATCAAAACTGAGAAACACATGAAAACTTAATAATGACACTAGTGCGTATCTCACTTAATGAGATACCTCTACAGAGTGGGAAAGAAAACAGCTTTAGTGCACAAGTTACCCTGAGGACACTATACACCACATTTAAGTTATCTTTAAGAAGGTTTTACTATTCTATTAGTCTTCAAGAATACAGATGAGAAACTGGGGATTACATTACAGCTGAATTCAGTCCAGTAAAAATGGCTTTGGGTCAAATTAAAATCCAAACCAAACCACCAGAGTCAAAGCTGATAGCTTCTGCAGCTACGTATGGTTTGCTTACAGGTTTGTAATAGTAAAGTTATTTGCAAGAGGTTTTATAACTCAATCAGAAGCAATTTTTTTTTGAGTGATGCTACAAGAGAAATTCAAGAATATCAGTACCAAACAGGTGCTAGTGAAAAACTAACAAATAAAAAAAATCACATGGTAGACTAGAGTAAGTGAGATGAGATTCACTAGAAAGTCTGTTTCCTAGCTTGCACTTAATTAATTAAGGGAAAACAGCAAAAGAGAAGCTGCAGAGCACTCAGTTACAATTACAGCAATGCAAATGCTGCAAGGAGCTCAGGCTGTCTCTGAGAAGTCACAGAAAAACCTTATTTGGAAAAATTTTTTCCATGCTGTTAACATTAAAATAATAAATATGTGATTTCTTTTTTAATTAATCCTTCAAACTAGCAAAATGTGAGCCCAGCAACCTCCTTTGTGCCCCTAAAAGCATCCAGATGTGTTTGATAACAGAATCATTTCCCTCATCTTCTAAGGTGAGCGAGCAGCCCTAAAGCCTCACTCATAGAAATTCTGAAAATAACTCTCAGCTTCTGGAGCACCAGAACTCACAACAGCAGTGAAATCAGCAGTGAAAGGAGACCTGGTGGTCTCTGCTTTCCCTTCATAGCTGCAGTGTACTGAAACAACACATTTACACCTATCATGTCAGAAGTTTGAAAGTTTACTTAAAAGTACATCACACAACTGATTCAGAAGCTAAGAAAAACCCCTCTGAGTATTTTCAATACAAACCAACCCACAAAGACAAATTAATTAAACTGTAGGAAAGATCTAATGATTTATAATGCAATGTGGAGAAAGCATTTGCTGCTTAAAAACCTCTTCTGAACCTGAAAGATCTAAAAGAACAACAACAAAAAAAGTATCAAGATACTCAATAGTCATTCCAACAGTTATCCCTCTGTCCATGCAGGAATTTGCACAAAGCAGCATTCAAGCAACTCCTGCTCAATTTTATTTGGCATAAGGATAGCAAAGATCTTGGAACTGGGAGTTATAAACAGCAGAAACAAGAATGAGATCCCCTTAAGTCTGAAAGGGGATACAGAAGGTAATTGTTAAAACAGAATAAAATTTCTGGACCTAATCTTGGATTCTCAGCATGAGAATTCCTGCTGTCAGATCCTGATGTATGATTTTATTCAACTTTGTGTCTAAAGAGAGCATAAGCTACATGACTGAATAAATAATCAGCAAGCTCACAGAACCTATCTATATTACAGCAAGCATGTAAGAACACAGCAGTAGCTCAGAACAACAGCAATTAAGATTTTACAAATTCATTTATGCTGAATGCACCTCAAGCTTCTGTTTCTGGTATTTTCTTTACTGTACATACAAATGTAAACCAATCCCATCTTTATTTCCCACATGCATGGAAAAAACACAACCCCAAAGCTCCAGGCTTCAGAATCTGCAGCTTCCAGCACACTGGTTCCCTTGTCCGAAGCAAGGAAAGGCAGGGAACTGAATGGAAAGGTTCTGCTTGTTTTTATAACCCCTCCTTAAGCATTTGTTTGAGAGACTTGATGGAGACTTGGGAGGGGGAAGCATAAAATGAAGTATTTCCTTAATTTCTTAGAGCAAAGAATTTAAGAATGGAAAATGCCTGAAGAGATGCAAACTTAGTGTACAAAAACAAATGGCAGCATTGGCTATGTAAGAGCTCAGAGCACGTGGCTAAAGCAGCAGCACGGCTGGAAGGGGGAAACGGAAGGAAAACAAGGGAAATTAAGTAATGCCAAGAGAAAAATGGTGCAGTTAAGCCTCTAAGTACAGAAACATGCTCGACTTCTAAACCCCTCCTGCAGAAAAGTTATTGTTCTCAGCAACTAAGAGAAAGCTGTTTTTTTATAAATGCCAAGCTGAGATCTAATGGAATGAAACGTTCCAAACTAAAGCATCTTAGAGCCACATTTAATTCAGCAACAAATGTAAACTTCAAGGAGAAAAAAAACCCCTCACTGTTGTATAGTTTGGCATCATTCCAGGTCACTTAAAAATAACCATTTCTAAAAAGGTGGAAATACAGTTTTATTCTTCCTTTCCCATGTTTTCTATGGCCCTCATTCCGTGCCCTACCCATGATTCCTGTGACCTTTGCAGAAAAAAATAATTTATGTCCAGATGTGAAGGGAAAAAGTGACTAGCTTGATTGCCAAGACTTCCTGTGATTGATATAAATTTAATATCCGAGGACACTTTCCGACACCAGGGGGGGCTCTCTGATTAGTTTATCCTGGGCAGCTTCCAGGGAATCGTGCTGGATCGCATGGACAGGCTGCTCTGCAAACAAACGGCCGTGCAACACTCGGGGCTGACAGAAAGGAACTTCTCAAGCAGTGCTTAAAAGCCCCTCCTATCTGCCAGACTGCATCTGGATTCACCCCAAATCGTTCATAGAAACCCTGCATCACTGGAATCTCGTGACAAGAACATTTACAGAAACTTTTGACATGGACAAAGACATTAAGCAGGAAAGTACATTTGGAAAGTTACACTCAAAATAAGTGCACAGCAATAAAGGGGTTGACATGAACACCACAAACTGTTGCATTCTTCTGTGTCTTACATTTAAGTCTATTAAATGAGATTAATGACAACAGATTTTTACTCTTTATTATACCCCTAAAAAGTTATTTCAGTATAATTTTCTTTTTAAAAAAATAAAATTGTTTTCAAAAGCCAAGAGAGGGCACTGTCACATCTCTATGGAATGAGCAACACTGTGACAGTCAGCAACATGCTTTTAATTTCCTTGCAACTTTAAATGTCTACATCTGCAATTTAGAGCAACACTGAACAGGTAGCTCAAGTCTGAGACTAAATCCCTCCATGTGAATAAATGGACATGGCTAATGAAAGTCAGTGGGTAACAGCTGTAAATACCTGACCATCTCCAACTGCATCAGAAAATAAGACATTTCCCTGTAAAGAAATGTTTTACATGCATTTTATAAACTAGCATTTGACATATATTGAAAATTAATAGTTGTACCACTTATCCCTGAAATCCTACTTTGTCCACAATTTTGTCTGCATTTTTCAAAGAATTCAATCAATCGTAAACTGCTTCAAATTTTAAGTTACATTTTGAGATTGCTACTTTTGAGATTAAAGTGTCATAACCTACAGTGTGCTAAAACCCAAGGAAATAAGCGAGAAGGGAAGAGCAGAGGAAGCACATACCTCAGCTGTATAATTTGAGGTACAAATGCTGTTTAGCTGGTATTAGGGAGAACAAGCAGGCAGCAAGAGGGGACAGGAAGTTCTGTACCTCCCCATGTAAAACTCAGCTCAGAGAACCTATGAAGGCGCAGCCAAACATTCACCAAGTATCTGCCACTTCAACCTTTATAGCTGCAATAGTCTGAAAGCACTTGAACTTTCAGGCATGAAGAGGATAAAAATCCTACAGGTCTGAGATTGTCCTCAGCACTATTCTTTGAAACAGGGAAATGAAAGGCAGCTTGTGGATGACCTGCATGAAAATAAAACCTTACAGACTGCAGGAACACTTCACAGATGACACAAAAAACAGGCAGACTTTAAGAGCAGCCCCGTCTTCCTGCTCCCTATCAGCAGACACTGAACATAACCCACAATGTGGACATAAATACACATGACCACTAGTAAGTGATAAATATATCTGCAGAAGACTTCTGTGTTTGATTTCAACAGACTCCAATAGATGTATCTGCCTACTCTGCTCAGGCTTCTGATTTTACACACCACCACATGAATCAAGCTGTAATGCTCAGAAGGACAATATTGACGGCCATGAGGTATATTCTGCTCCCCATAACATATTAGTGCTTCATCACTGTTGGGGTTTCCTCCCCCCCCCCCCTTAAAATACCCACAAAACAATTACTGATAAAGAATTTATTTTCTATTCCAGACTAAGAAATTATTTTAAAACCACTTTTATGCTGGCTAAGTAAAATCACTGTACTTCCACCCAAGATGCTAATAAAAAATTAAATAAACACTACATCCTGAATTGAAATGTTTGTTTCAGAGTGAAGATTTTTCATTGTTCAGGACCATGAGGTGTTCTCCACAGATTCATATGCTGTAACTGAAGTCAGCTCAATTATCTGTTAGGAGATTACAATCACTTATACACAACTATAACTGTACTGCTTGTAGTAATAGCTTCCAATTGGTAACATTACAATCAGTTTTGTTGTGCCTGAACTAATTATCCACATCAATCACTGCTGGTTCCACACTGAAAAAAAATCCCAGCCTAATTCTCTCTACACCATATACCTTGAACCAGAAACTCTTTGGAAACATGGATGTGGGGACACAAGGCTCTGCATAAAATCAGCAAGAGAAACACAAGAGTATTTTCTCAGCTGATGTCTACTCTAAAATTAACCCTCAACATTTCATAGCAATCATTTAAATACACTGCCAGCAAACCTGCTAAAGGAAAAGATGCAACAATTTTTGTTCATGTGATTTAACACTTTGGTGAGAACCCTGGATGCAGCATAAAGCACTAGGAAGAGTAAATACTTCAGTGCCCATGGTTTTGCAAAAAGAACATCACACAGATATTTCCACTTCATGCTCCCCATCTCCTCTATTTTCCACATATTTTCCATGGTCAGTGGTGTTCAGTTCCCTCACCACCCTGACAATACATTCAAAGTGCATGAAATCACAACTCATAAAGGAAGCTTGCAGTTCACGGCCAGATTTTGGGAGCAATGTTCTTTTGAAGGAACTATTCCTAAGATAATCGTTTATCAGGAAATGAATAGTGTTACACCTCAAATTTTCAGATCTTCAAACATCACAAACTCAGCATTTTGTATGAATGCTCAAATACCAGCAGTTTCTTAAACATGCAGAAATCTTTCAATAACATGTGCACAGCAAACCTGCCTAGAAAAAAATAAGTACCACGAGAAAAGAAGGTATTTTTACACTAAAGGTAACAAAAGAATAATAAATATCCATCCATTCCGAATGCAACTTACTTGAAAACATATTAAAGAATCAGAAAGCCTAACAGATCTTTGTCAGTGTTTCTGCACAAATGTAAAAGCCTTGAATATGCCCTGGGGCAAGAGTCAGAGCACTCCATTAAAAGCACCATCAGGATTAGAGCTGCTATTGATGTGGGTGGTGTCACCGAGGACACAAGCACAACTCTGGACATCAGATCCACAGAAGATTTGTGAAATGCCAGGTCTAATCTTATGACAACTAAAATAACCAGAAGCCACAGAGAGGGGACATTACAACAATTTCTTTATAGTGATGATAAAGGTATTGGATTGGACAGGGTGAGCCTAATTAGAAACACTTCTCAAGCCTCTGGGAAGCCGCCCACTGTGCTGAGGGACTCGGCCGTAGGAACAAGAAACCTGGCTACACAGTTAAATTTTTTTCAATGTATATTTCAAACCAATTACATTATCATGTATACATGGGACTCCTATGTGCATAATATTATGCCTTTAACTATTACTCCAAGGACACCACTGGATTATGCACCTTCTGTTTTCCTTTTTTTTTTTAATTTTACAACTGGGAACACTAAAATACTAAAAGCTGACATGAGAAACTTTGTACATTTTACCACCATTAACAGTTTCCAATGAAACACCATTCTGCAAATATCTGCTTAAGGACTAAGCACAGAAGAAAAAAAATTCAAGCTTTACTCACATGTATGTACCATACATCCAGTATGAACATTAATGCTATTCAAACAAACAGCAACACTTAAGAATTTTTTTTTTTAAAATAAAGAAATTAGTCTGGTAGAGCAGGCAGGGTCTGGATAAACAGAGGACAAGAGAAGCTCTGTTACTACACAGCACTATGAAGTGTGGTGCCAAAGTCTTACAAGAAGCAAATACTTTAACCTTTTGTTATTTAATGTGCCAAAACAGACAAAACATGATTTTATCTTCTGAATGTTTAACATTATCCTTTCAAAAGGCAGTCTCACATACTAATACTTTAATCTCATTCTTTTAGTAATTTTGTTAGTAGTTTCCTTATTTTTAGAAAGTTTTCTATGTTTCCTGTGACTTTCACAGTGAACAAAGGCAAAGCACGCTTTAAACTTGGTCATGACAGAACAGATGTTACCGACTCTGAATCAAATCTCATCACCTCACTTGGTGACATAGCAAAGGAGACCATTACAGTTAACAGTGCTTGCATTCCACATGGACAAACCCCAGTAAAGAAACAATCCCACAGCTCTGTGCTGGTGCTTCTCGGATCTAAAACTGAATGGATTGCATTATGCAACCAGAAAGGATCATGAATGGCATAAAATAGTTAAGAAAACATTGAAGTACAGCACAAGGAAAGTTGGCTTGAACTGAATAAGGAAGAACACAGGCACATGGTTCATTTATTCACCTTTCCTATCTCCATCTAAACATCCCCACTACTTCTATGGAAAGGCACACAGGTGATAACTAGAGTGCTTTCTCTCAGAGATGGTGTCACCAGCACGGTGGTAGCTCCAAGTACAGCTCTGAACGAAGGCAGCAGTAACTCACACCTGGAGGCTGAGCCACTTCCCTACCCCTGCAGTTCGAGTGCCGCCTTTGTCTTCAAGCAGCTGATTTTGCCAACAGCTCAGCTGCTGTTCCCCCTCAGCTGAGAAGCTGCAGTCACCGACTAAGACAAGATAGGGACCCACGAGCTACTGCTCACATGATCCACGGTGCATGTTTTAGGAATATTATCCAAACACAACAGTAGCAATTTGTTTTCAGATTTCCCAAAAATCAGTAGAGGGGCTGAGAACTTAAGGCAAAATGAGACTAATGTATAATGTAGAGCTGCTTCTAGACATTTGAGATTGTAGCTGCATTTGTTTTTTGGAAGAGTGAAGGACTGAATGCACTATATATAATGAGCCAAGTGAACACTCAACATCTGGAGAAGAGACAAGGCAGGCCCTGGCAATATTTTCACAATACAGTTATCTAGGAGACCCCCACCCACAGACACACACGCATTTAAGATGAAGCCCTCAGAGAGAGCAGTGAAAGACGAGAGTGAACACCATCTCATCCTCACCATTCAACTCCTATGAGTCATGCATCTGAACTATTTTTAGTATCTAGATTAAAAGGTTCCTGTAAAGGAGGGGTGGAAATAGAGGGAAAGCTTTCTGAGAATGCAAAGAAGTTGCTTTAATATTAAATGATCCTTTTTTAAACTGTGTGCAGAAGTTAGTTTCAACTACTGAGAACATACTGTAAATAAAAAAGCTACACAACTTGCGTGAGTACAGAATACATTATTTCCCCCACTCCCAGATGTGGGAATCTTGGCATCTATTAAATTGTTAATTAGTTTCCAGAAACACTTTTGCCAATTAAAAAAATCATTTAATACTTATCCATCTGGGCATCAAATACTTTCAACAGAGCATTTGAATTGCTGAGCTAAAAAAGAATCGATCCCGATCCGCACAGCGCTGCCTCCCAAACCACCAGAGGCTGGGACACAGAGCAAGCAGCACTCCAGAACCAGGGGCAGCATCTATTAACTCCACTTGTTTCTGTGAGCATCCCTTCCTTCAGGCTCTGAGGGATTTCGGATGATCACTAGTCAAACCTGTGTTCCAAGAAACCAAAAGGATTTAATACAAAGTCAAAGAGAAAAATGCATTTCAGGATGAGATTTCTCTACGCTATGACACTCTGTCAGCTCAATGTGCAGACTGGTTCACAGACACAGGACATTATTTATCCACCTGTTATCCCAAACAATACAATGGATATTAGGCATCTATGCACCTAATGCTATTAACAAGTATTCAGAGAAGAAGACATTAATCGCCTTCCAAATAAAGATGGTGCTGCTCCTCCCTTCAGTGAACTCATATATTTACTCTCAGCCAGCCTCTTTCTTCTTGCTGGGTGAAGACAAACTAACTAAAAAACATGTAACAAACTTAATGCATTTTCATTTTGCTCCTGTCAGTAATGTCACTTTTGTTATAAAACATGCAGCTTAGATTTAGAGCCTTACAGATAAAACATATGGATACCAAATACGAAGCCAGCAGTCCGCATTCAACAAAGAAACAGATGGGGACCCATCTGCCAAAATGCCTGGTGAAATACCTCAGGTTACAGAGAGGTAACAGCACAACATTAGTGATACTTGACCATTCGAAGTTGTTTATTTTTCAGCCACTCCTCAGAACCATTACAAATATGACACCAGTCAATTTAGTCCATGAATGCCAGGTATTATTCCAGATCTTCTATGCAAGGAGCAGTCATACTCCTGACCAATGATACAATCTTCATTATGTATGGTAGGATTTGAAATACATTTTCAGCTTTTCAAGTTCAGTTTCATAATTTATGTGGCAGATGTGCAAGGCAAACTGAACAGAAAGAGATAAGCCAAGAAAAACATCCTGATGGCCACAAATGAATTACAACTTGTGGGAGGAAGGAACTATAAAGCTATTTCCTGTGCCTTACAACTTCTAATCACAAAAGACTACCAAGTAAACAAAATAGCCCAAAATCCACCATACACGCTGTCAAAAAGAACAGTGACTTTAAAAATTAAACTGCAGCCTGTTGGAGAACTCAGATCTCTCACTTACAGAAACCAATGCTGCACCTTACTGAAGTCCTCCCTTTCAGTTTCCCCTTCTCAGAAGTCCCCCAGCTGCAGAATGCTATATCCTCAATGGTTTTGTAATCGCTTGCTACAGCTGAATTATTTTTTGCAGATGTTACAAACATGAAGCATGGGAATATGGCAGTTTTAAAGCGTATTTGTGCAAGGAACAAACACTTCCTCCCCCACTTGATGTAAGACTGATTTCACCTCTCCTACTGCAGATTCCCTGCAGTATGTCAGTGTTAATACTCTCATACTCTTATATAAAACAATCCCTTGTGGTTCACCAACAGATACATGGCTGCTTTATGTATCTTAATATGTGGTAGTAAATAACTTCTCAAACTCATCAAGAATTCTGTTGATACTATTGATTGTGGATTTGTACCACCTCTATACAAAGTGTATCTTCATTTAAAGTCCAGACCCACTTCTCTATTTCCCCATTTCTTATGGGAAATTTTCATTCCAAACACCCACCCTCACATTCTTCAGTTACCATCCCCTAAACTTCATCAATTATAGACTATCTTCCCTTCAAATGCACATTTCTGCAGTTCCATTTTTAAAGGCTTAATAGTGTTGTCATTTTATTATACTTAATTCAAACAGCATTCTTTAAAAGGTAACTTACGAAAGTAAATGCTACACTCCAGCAAGTAGAACGAATCAAAATATTTCCTTTTAACTTACATAGTAAGAATTAGTATTTCCACTGGTTTTCAATATTAGTTTCTAGGTCACATTTTTAGTTGAAATTAGAGGACAATTACACTTAAAGCATTCTTGTGACACATCTGATTAAACTTAAGCATGAAAACCAATTTCACAAACAAGTGGAAAAAAGCTGCCATTGAGGCCACACTTGACACTTTGGTGGGACAGTTACACACTAAATAGCAGCTCTGGTTTTGATTCAGACATAAAAATGATGCTGCTACTGTCCTGTGCAGGTTTTCATTCTCCTTGCCTCATGCAAGCTTCCATCTGGCACATCAGATTGGAGTCACTGCTTTGCAGCTCCTATTTCTGTGGATGCCATCTCTTTCAAAGTTCGACATGCTATGGTCACACAACAGCAGCTGTATAGTCAAAAAAGAAGTGGACATACGAAATTTGTGTAATCTTTTGTAACTGCAGAACTAAAGAGACTTCCAGATGCACGCTGTAATCACATGACTCAATTTACTATTGCTCAATCTTCACACTTATTTTGCTACTCTGCTTCTTACACTTCAGTTCTTTTCTCTTCTGTAACAAACAAGCTGCAACAATTTTTGCCTTTTTTTTTCTTTAGACTTAACTACATCTCGTTATAGAATTCAGATTGCACTTCAACCTTCAGGAGTCAGTAAGAGCTGCTGCAAATTTTCCATCACGTGCTTTATCTTTAATTTTTCCCTATTTGTGGTCCAGTCAGGTAACACAACTCCTACTGGAAACAAAGGTTTGACCAAGTAGGACAAAGTGTAAGTGAAATCTAATCAAACCCACACTTCTGTAGAATGCTTTCTATATAAATAAAATACCAGCACAAAAATGTCAATCCCAATACAACCTGGTAGACAATTGCAACAAGAAACTAAAATTTAAATACATTATTTTGAGGGAGAGAGAGGCACTTCTCGCCATAGCTTACACCCTCCAATGAACTGTGCTCCTTTGGACTTCGTAGCATTCCTGTAACTGCAAGAGTAGCTTTCCCTGAAGATAAAAAAAAAAAAAAAAAAAAAAAAGCAGGTTTCAGATGTTCACAAGGTGGCATAAATCCTCTTCCAAGTAAGTATCAAGTGCTACTTCCTTCCTTGTACGAACACAGAATTAAGAGACCACATTCAAGTCCACAGCTCAAGTATTTAAAGAAATCTTTGATAGATAAAGAGACTTGCAAGTACTCCCAGCCACTGAGTTTTCAGGATTAGGGCACTGTAGTTTAATGCTGAGAGAGAAATATTTACAAGAAGGATAAGGTTTTATCCTTCTTTCAAAACAACAAACAAAAGGGGTAGAAATTTTCAGAGGACAAGGAAGTTGTAGCTACACTCAGCATGAGGCAACAGTGAGCTTTGAAGCTGTGCAACTTCAACCCACTAGTGTACCTCAGACTTCCTATTTCTGACCACAAAAAATTTTGAGTGTGACCTTGAATGGAGGCAGAAGATAGGGAGAAAAACAAAAAGAAACCAAAAAACTAACCTCACAGTAAAAATAATACTAACAGTAGGTATGACACTTCACACTCTCCCAAATGTTCTGTATTGACCTCTGTATTTAAGAAGTATCTCCTAATATCTCAGGTTTTCAGAATTTCAGAAGAGGTGGCATTAGTGCTTTAGGATGATCCCCAAAAGGTACCAGTGCTTTGATAGGCCCCACTCACCTCTAAAGCTCCCTCAATTGTGTGCTATTTGTAACTGGTCACTCACTACTCATGTGAAATGTGTTCACCAAAAAACTTCATACCAGAGCTTTCTGTCACCATGAAGAGCTTGTAACAGTTCTAAGCTTACAGTAATGCACCAACTGGCCAAGGAAACCTCCGATGCCATACATGCTTGAAATGTATTAGCTGAATAGTTACAGGTAAGAAATTTTACTTAGAAAAGCAGGAACGTTGCCTGGGAGTCAGTACACTTGTGAACAGGACAGATCTATTCAGTGCAAGTAATCATACTGATTTAATTCTAAATAATCCAAACTTTTCCTACTCAAAGAACTATTTCAATTATTTTTCAGTTGACAGTGTCTTTGGTGAGGACAGAAGAATGCACATGCAGTTACATGGAGTTTAATATTGCCAAAAACCACATACCCCAACATTAATGGGCCATGCTTAATGACCTTTAGTTTCAGCTATCCCTTCATTGCAAGCTGAGTACTATTAAAACATTGCCCTAATACCAAATTTATTACAAATTAAGCATTACTCTAAACACATGCTTGCTGTTCCACCAGGGATGGCTGATTAAAGTTTAAACAATGCAAACACTGAACCTTTTAACACAAAGACTGATCATTCTCTGCTGCCGTATCATCACTTTGGCACCATGACACCCCATGCACCCCCATACTTTGCAATATCAATCACCTTCTGTGATCATTTTTGAGGAATAAACCTGAGTACAGGTAGCTCCTCTAAGCCAACAGTAAACAGCTGTTACAAGCTCTTCTCTGATCAGATTCAGGGGCAAAGTACAGGTAAGATGAACAGATCTGTCTGGAGTCCCACTCTGGACGTGCTACCCTTGTTGCCTCTAGAACTCCAATTCCCACCAGCTCCCCTCCCTGACCCTTCAGGCTCAAGGCAGCCAGGGTCAAACAACAGCATGCCAACTGCACATAAATCACACACACTGAACACACCCAACCTTCTGTAACACAAGCTGCTCTCCATCCCTAACACCCAGACTGCCTGTGAAGGGCTTGCAGCTTCCTCCAGCCTTTAACTACGGAGCTGTGACTCTGTAGAGCTCCCCATTCCATCTGTGTGGTAGCAAAGTATTATCATCACATTACCTAGGAAAGCCTGGGACATGTATCTCATCAACAAAGTATGGTCCAAGTAGCAGGTAAAGCAACTAAACCAGAAAACCTTCAACTGCACTTTTAATATGGCCTTGTGCCCTGGAAAATGTCCTAAAGCTGAGGCAGAAGCTGAACTGCACTTCTGAGCAGGAGAAAGGAAGAGGAAACAAGAGTTTATACAAAGCAATCCAATTGCAGGTTCACAAGCAGTTGTTTTCCTTTATTTATGCAAATGTCTTACAGTGGAATTGCTAGGCAGGAAGTATTCAGGAGGAGTGAGAAATACTTGAGATCAACTACCTTTATCCTGGCTATTATAAAGTGAAGTGCAGTATCATTTACAAAGCTTATTTCTAAGCTTACAGGAATTAATTCTACAGTTGCTATTGTCTGCAAAAAAACCCAAAATGCACCACCTCAACAACAGATTTCAGATCTTTTATTTCTGGAAAATAATCAAAATAAAATCAGAAAATGAATACTGATGTCACTACAGAGAAGCTGATCAGCCTCTCCTCTCAAAATCAGTTACTTTCAGTCTGCTTGTTTGCTATTTGAAGCTGAAAGCATGAATTATTCCATTATTCCAAGAAGAGCTACAATACCTGCTACACTCAATAGCTCTAATGCACCTGCAGAATTTCTTTTCATATCCAGTACTGAAATCCAATCCAGAAGACCATTACCAGACAATTTAAGGAAGATGCTGTCTTTATGTAAGATTACATGGAATATGTCTGGATGCAAGAAACTTAATTCTTGACTCCACTGCACACAGACAGAGAACACACAACCAAGCTCCTTTAAACTTCTGTTTCAGTGTCTCCAAAACTATCCTCTGCCTCTTCCCAACAAGGATGCCATTCAAAACACCAAACCTTTCCTTCCATCTTACCTTGCTAACAAGAAAGAACAAGAAATTCAACATCTTGTAATTAATTTGCAATTAAGACTTTGGAGTCTCGCAGCAAGTACTTTGTACACCTTCAGCATAAGCAGGACTGTGCAAGAGGAAACCTATTCACCTTCATAATCTGACAATGTCAAAAGATGCCCATTATATTGTGTAAAGAGTAAAGGCAAGTATGCAGTGATAATTCTGCAGAATAAGGTGGGAGCATCCAAGATTTTACAGGTAGAGACAAAATACAGTCCTCTTCCTGAACTTGCCCTGTCTTCAGGCCTTTAGTCCTGAATTGCCAGTTCCTAGGAATGGCACAATTACTCAGTTTTTATCCAGTAAATTAATAAAATAAAAAAATTGAACACTTTCCTACTTCAGATCCTTCATCCATTAATAAGCCTGAATTACCACATTTCTTCTCTGCTACAAGTTTATCCAAGAATAAAAAAGTAGTCACCATAATCCTAAATAGACTAAACCTGCTCAAATACCAATTGTCTTTAGTCATGCCATTTTCCATGAAGGCAGGTGACAACCTAGCAGTCCTTTTGCTGCTGTATTAAGCAGCTGGACAAAGAAACTCTAGTTAATAGTTAATGACAAAGTGTCCTTCCAGAGCTATTCACAGCTGAGTATCCAAAAACGGGCACAAGCAGTAAGAACACACCTTTCAGAATAAGTATTGCAACAGCAATGTTATATTAACATTATTTCATTAAAATTTTCAGGATGGTATCTCAAATTAACTAGAAAGTGTAGCTCGGCAAACAAAAACCCCACAAGATCACAAGCACGCATTTTGACTGAAAGCAAGTGTTCTTTTGTGAAATGAGTCTGGTCAATTACAGACAAATTAACTTTCAAAATTCCAAGCCATGTTTATTTGTGGTGGATAATGATGTTTCCTCTCCTTTGTTAGGTATCCCTTTGTTAAACTGGTTCCTCCAGGAGATCAAGTAACTCGTGTCCTAAAAAGGTAACAGGAGCCATTCCCTTTGCCTCAGAGACCCAGTTTCTGGTTCCCGTCCACACAGGGATGATAATTTCAAATGACACTGTATTTGCAACAAACAAATTTCACAACGGCTCAACACAGGCACTATTTATTTATTTACTCACTAATGGTAAGATTACTGGATTTTTCTGAGCTGATGTCTGTAGTTACAAGAGTTACTGTGGAATTAACAAAAAAACAACACTGGCAGTTTAAAGGCTGAGACTGCACTTGCCAATTAGGAGTCTATTAGCACTACGTTTTCAAGCTGTCTCAAGAAATTCATCTGTTTGCTGCAAGGAGAGCCAGAACACTGATAGAAGTTAACTCATTTAGATAATAAATACCTCTGAACAGAGAGTTTCCCCCCCACTTCACATGATCATACAGAGAAACAGTTTAAATAATTAGGTAATTGTCAAAACAAAGAATAATTAAAAGTGACAGCAATCTTTAATATATCAGCTCTATTTGTAGATGTAAGTTACCAAGACTAATTTATTTTTCAGAAGATGCATTCACCTCCTGCAACTCCAATAAAATTATCTAACGTTATCAAAACCCTTTTTTCTCTCTCACAACCAAAATGATCTTAGAGAACCCTTCAACTGAGTAGTCTTGTAGGATACAAAACACACACCTCCAAAAAATCACACAGGGAGGTATTTGTTTACTAAGTATAAAGTAATGTCTTGAGAGGAAACCCTGAGCACAGTCTGTTACCTACACTAGGATGATTCTAAACAGCTTGACAGGATGGGGAGAGTAACCACCAAGAAAAACATCTATTGCTCTGACTCAGAACAGAGTAGAGAAAAAACTCCTCCCTAACTCCCAATAGGTCTCATTATTATTACAACAGATTAAAAAAAATGCAGGCCAGTCTCATTAAGTAAGTTGAATATACACTAATATTTCTAATTGTATCCCAAATGAACCAGTTAATATCTATTAAGAATGCAGTCAATATTTAACTGGTCAGGATAGGAAGCACTATTTGAATGAGGGTGGGAAAAGTACAACAGCTTTGAGGTAGTTTCCTTATAACCCATAACTAGACAGTGACAATAATGGTGTTGTCACGGTATTTTCATTCTTTGTGGCAAACCAAATACCTCTAGAAAGATTTAATCTATTTAAAGTAACAGTCCACATAGAATACCCACTTCACCACTCTGATATAACCCAAATATACATCAGTATTTCTAATACAATAAGCTGCAGAAATTGAATTGAAAGTTTCTCACGTGAAGACCAATTCCAGCCTGAATCACTCAAAGTAGCACCATACAAGACATAAAACTGTATTTCAATTTACATCCTTTCTCGGAAGTTCGTGACCCAAGAGTGGAACCAAAATATGATCCTCTCCATCAAAACAGTGATACAAACAGAAACTCTGGCTTGGGAGCTTCAAGTTGTGATATATGAGATGGAAGAACAACCTTAAACAAATTTAAACTTGCAGCTAACAAACCACTAACAGTGCAGTTTTAAATAACAAAAATATGTAAAAATGCCTTATGAAGGAAAAAGGCTCCCACAGCCGACCTTCCTGTCCTCTCCCCATCACCACAAGTGTTTGTGGTGCCATGAGCAGCTGTTTGTACAACACGTGGCCAAATCAGTTATGAACCCTAAAACCTTGAGGGCTTTTTTGGCTTTATCAGCAAGAGAGCATCAGCAAATACTGAACCACACAGCAGCAGCACAATGAAGGCAAAGACAGGGAATGGCCAGGTATAAAAATGAGACATTTTCTGTTGGTAGAAGAATAATCTTAGAGCTCTTCAACCTGCTTGTGAAATCACATGCTAAGGGTGTACCGTGAGCACTCAACTTGTACTTTGCCCCCAGCCACTTATTCTTGCCCAAACACCATTCCTTCCTTTATGCCAATACAAATACTTGTGCGACCATGGAGTTAATTATACCAGGGAACCAATCCAGTGGAGAACTAAATTGGCAAAAACAACTGGTTAGTCAGAGATTCTCTCATCAAGCAGAAGGTCTGCAAGTGCCAGCAAAAGGGAGAGAAGTGTGCAGACTGTGGCAGACGGGAGGCTGTGAAACCTCTTTTACCATCAGCCTACGCTTACAATGACTGTGAAACTACAAACTCAGATTTCACAGCTTAGGTTATGTTTTCTTATTGGTGAAAGTGCTGATTGTGTTTGAGATTTCAGGGCAACTACAAAGGGAGTTGTGTCCAATGTCCTCCACTTACATAACTTTAAGGGTCCCTCTCCTCTCCCCTCCCATCTCAACACTGCTTCCTCAAATGTGCAACACTGTTGAATGGCAAATGAGCTTAGGCAACTAACTCAAAACCCGGTAATCTATAAAGTCCTTTTGGGAGAGAAAAAGCTTCCAGTTGGGTCTGTTCCTCTATCCAGTTCCTCGCACAGCAACCCAAACACCATCATTACACAGCACACAATGCAAGAATAAGTAATGAACACTCTTCCTAACTGTTACTGAAAAAATACTCAAGAGTACTCAGAGCACCACAGCCTACACAGCTTTCTGGAAAAAAGGCACCAACTTGTAACAACTTCACATGACCTTACCTTAGCATACCTTAAAAAAATAGTGAGTACACCCCAGTTAGAATCAGATCTTGTTTTGCAGAGAGGCAGAATAGAAGGACCATTTTGTCCTGGAGAGTTTATGCTCTTCTACACAACTGCTCTTTCTAAGGAGGCTACCAAGCATCCTTTAAGCTTTAGCTGTGTAACAGCTCTTCCTTCCAAATGGAAGGGGTAAATAAAGCTCCTGCTCCAAACTGAAACACAACAGAGGCTGTCAATCCTTGTTTCTGACTGAGTCCATATTTGACCCTTGTCACTAAGATGCAAAAAACTACCAGGAGCTGGAAAAAACCAAGTGCAAATCTGACTACTTCATTCACTTGCTACATTTGCTACTAATTCAGCTTTTCATTCGCTTGTCCTACATTAGTTTTGCCTTATGAATACAAAAAATTCAGATAAGCATTTAAACAAAGTCTGTGAAACAGCCAACTTTCAACAAAATGGTATGCTACTGTACATCTTTGTATCAGTAAAAGAACTATAAAAGGGAACAGCTCTTCTCAAGGAGTTTCAATTTCCTGGCCCTCTTCTTTAAATAGTCTCAATTTAAGTCCAGAGCACACAGTGATAATTTGGAAGCTGAAGTTCCTCATCAAGCACATGCCTGTAAAGTATTTGAAACATATTTGAAGCAACAGGTCAACAAGTCAGTCACACTCTGCATGTTGGAGATGAGTTCAAATTGGAAGTCTTGTATTAGGACTTTGGACAAGCTGGACCCAAACTTCAGAATAAATCAATGAGAGAAATTCCAAATACTCCAAAATGAAGCACACAACTCTCAACCATGACATTTTTGTGTTCTTAACCTACCATGCTTTGAAGCAATGCTTCACTCATTCTCCAATGGCTTGTCTCTGTTTTCAGAGAAAATTATCATTTTAATATAAATACAGAAATTAGTTTAACACTTGATACAGAAGAATCAGATAGCACTTCAAGATTGTATTTCAGGCCAACTGCAACAGCTTAGCACACTGAAATAGCAAAGTCTGAGGAGAGAAAGCAGTAGTGTGTCCAACCTTTGCCCAATGCTTTGGAAGTAATTATACCTTGTATATGAAATAATTATGCAAATCAGCTAATATTTTGTAATACACTAACTGGCAACACAACCAAGAGGAATAAGCATAGAACTGAGTTAAGCACCTCGATCCTTTTGACCACAGCTGCATGCAGTGATGTACGTAAGGCTCTTATCTTTGACCAGCTTCATGCACTCCCCAAGCAGAAGCCCAGTCCTGTTTGGCAAGGACACACAAAGCTCTGCTTTAGCAACATTTCACACATACATCAGTTAGACTCCCTGAAAATACATAAAGCCAACACCTTAGCTAGCCTTACACAACATAATACAAACTATTGTCAGCTACCACAGGGTGTAAAATGGCAATAACACATTTGAAAGAGCACTAACAAAAGCACCACTTGGTGTGTGCTGACGAAACCCGTGTGCTTGGCCACAACTACCTTATCCCAACTCTTAATAAATCCATCAGCTTGTCATATTTGCCTATTTGAGGGATTACTCCACCAGCTGAATATTCAAACAAGAGAACATGGTATCTATGTACGTGTACAGAGCATAATACTTTCACAGATGCTTATCTCCCATTACACTCAATTACACGGCCCAAAGACTAGAAGCCTTTTTATTCCTTATTAATACCAGCAACTTTCTGGAAGTTTTGTAAGGGAAGGAGGAAAGTCCTAAGAAGTAACTTGCTGTTACAAGTGCTTGGCAGACACAGGCACGCCTGGCTGCAGCACCAAATGCTATGCTCAAATCCAGTCTTCCTTTGTATTGCCAAGACTTTCTTCTCTCAGCTCTCTAGAAACCAGGCAGAGGACAAGCCCTTACAGGGCTGAAGATAATCATCATCATCTTGCTTGTAATAATAATACAAAATGCTGTTCTTAAAGCAGTTATCAGCAGGACACCTCTTTAGCAGCAATAGGAGGATAACTCATGCAGTGAGGGTTAACTGTCCCTTACATAAAACTATGGAAGTGTTCACTGCCCTGAAGATCTCGCTTACGCTAACCAAAATAAATCTTAAATATAGAGAAAACTAAATGATCCTGGAACTGAAGCAAAGGAGTTTACAGGAGATTCAGATAGCAATGGACAAATGTTAGACAGTCATTTACCCTTTTGCTGGATATATGATGGATCATTTACAACAATACTTGCTATTACTGAACCAGCAAACAGCATTTCATTAAAGAGCTCAGTAGTCTGGGTGGATAAATCCATGAACCACAAGAAAATCACCCATAAATAAGAGCAATTACAGGCACATTAGAAAGAGAAGGCAGTTAGGCTGGAGGATTGAAAACCCCCAGCTAAGGATACATGGGATCCTGCTTACATGCTGGGCAAACATGAGCATTCTACAGGCAACGAGCAACCAGAAGTCAACTGTAAGGTCTGTAATTGTAGGGTAAATGACTGGTGTGCATTTATCACATTAGTATCTTGCAGACAGAGAATGAGGTAGCAGACAACAATATGAGACTGGAAGTCAACAAATTCAGAATTTTAACTGTTACCAGCATAATGTGACTTGGTTTACTTGACAGAATTATCTTACTGGCTTCCCTAATCTGTGACCTGGGAGTGAAGCGCAAGGTCTCATTACATGCTTTAGGCTACAACAGCGAGAAATTGCAATGACAATCAAAGCAGTAATTCACTCTATTTTACCAATAATTTACCCTCCTCTTTACAGACTGTACATTTAGAAGCACTAAAGAAAACATGCTGTTTTTCAACCAGAAGAACTTCTCCCCTGCCTAGTTCTATTGGAGCTCATGACAACAGCACCTTTAATCCTTCCTTTTCCACAAACACTAAAAATCCTTTCTCTTTGCATAGATGTAGCATCAGGATAGGTAAGAGAGGACCCAAGTGCCTACCTCTAAAATAAATTTTAAGGTGTTATAATGCTTCCCTATTACAATCAATTCTAAACAAGACTATTTGCTCTCCATTTAAAAAGAAATTAAACTATTACATACTGGGGCAATTCATCAAACTTGTGAAGTGTATGGAAACAGCTCTGTAACGCTTCACCTCCCACTCTACAACATAAGGGACTGCAAGCACATTCCTGCTGGGCCAGCAGAAAGGTGTGGCTAAGAGCAGTACTAGCAAAGCAGTTAGGGCACAGCTAGATGAACAGAACTGAACCGGAAGGAGGGTGGACCAAACAGGAGCATGGCAACTGTCATATTCCTATTACTGGCAAGAAACTCACAGGCACTTCTCTCCTTTAATTTTTAAGTAAAAGTCAGTGACAACTACCTCACTCCCCTTAACTAATGCAAATGAACATCTGGGTAATACTACTCCTAACTACATTCAGACCTGTCACCTTCATCCCTTTTTTTCATGAGACTGTTTCTTATCCTTTGATATATGGAAAGGTGCTTAAAAGGAGCTCTCTCACATTAAGGTCATGCGTGCAGAAGATCACAAAAGCTAAGAATGTTAATGGAATTTTAAAGAAAGTGGCTGTAAAGTCTCACCACACTGTTACACAGGCAGCAATCTGATCTCAATGGGTCCAAAGGTCTTCCAGCCTGCTTACTGCATGCCCTACGTGTCTGTGACAGAAACTAGACAGCAAAAATGTTAACATGACATGTTATATTAAGAGAGAAATTATTGCAATGAGGAGTCCAATGAGCTACCTATATACACACAAACACTGTGTTCTGCTTTAAGCTGAACCCCCTCATGCAGGTTAAAGTAAAATATGAATCAACAGTTTCTGCTTCAAGAAGAGGAAATTCAACAGAACTAAAGAGAGATGATGGCCTGGGTTTTGAACTTGGCCGCTAGGCCAAGCTGATACCTTCAAGCTTCTGATAAGTTAAAACCTGTTTTAACAGGGTTTCTTAATATTCCTTGTTTTTTTTTTTTTTCTTAAAGCCATGGGGTTTCCTTTGTAGAGCTCTCCTAGAAATCTCACAGGGAACACAAAGCACAACATGTACTTGTCCAATAAAACTTAAAAGTGAAGTTACCAAGTTGCATAACACTGTATTTCCACAGCCAGGACTCCTGAACTCACTCTCAGTGACCACAATACCTTTTGCCAGTTCTGTTATCATACACTGAGGAAAAACTTGGTTAAGGCCCTTGGTGATTTGATTATCAAAGTACTGATACACCTATACAAATAAAAATATGACTTTTCTTGTACAAGCTGCTTCTACACAGTACCAAACAGCCTCCAGATCTTTAGTCTCCTGCAGCTCACAAGCAGTAAATGCAACACTTGGCCTCAAGTTTCATCACAACTACAGGATTGTTTCAGAGCAGGCATGGGGTAACCTGAACCCTCTGCCATGAGGGCCACAATATCTGGGACTGCTCCCACCAGAGCATCCAGAGACAAAGCTGCAAATCCCATGCTGCCGCAGAGCAGTGGGAGAGCAGGAGACCAGAATCCTTCCCACCTGTCAAATGTTCCTGCAGCTCACACTCCCACCAGCCAGCTCGAGTATGTGACATGTGCCTCTGTGCTCCCTCACAGGAACTGGCCACCTCCTGCCTGGAATGCTGAGGCAACAGAGTTACACGGCAGCCCTCACCTAAGCCTATGACAAAAGAGAATCGAACAAGAAATCTCTGACACTGCCTCAGGAGTGACTCAGAACTGCCACCTGACTCACCAACTTTGCACCAAGCACCACTCTGGCCCTGAGCCAGCAGAAACCTCTGCCATTTAAACAGTTCACCGTCCTGGAGCCAATGAGCTCAGCACAGAGGGCTGCATTTATTTTCCAGTTGTTTAGTTTACTTTCCAATTCAGTTTTGAATTACTGGGGGAAAAGAACCCATATAAGTGAACACTGAAACAGGTGAAAAGCTGCCTTCTTAAGTTAACTTAATCACATAATATTATGAAACAGAATTTACTCCAGAAGAAATAAGAATATGTAGACCTGCATCTTTTAAACTACAAACTAACTAGAAATTCAATATAATTTCACACATTTGAAGACCTGTTGAACACATTGCAGTACCCATTAAGAAATTGCAAGGCAGAAGAATTTTGACAGTTATTTTGAAATTGCAAGAATAAACCTTATGACAAGCAGATCTTACTAGGTACAGACAGGTTTTATTAATTATTTGATTTAAACTGCAACCTTATTCCCAATGCCCAGACAGAAACAAGGTATTCCTGTTCAGTCAAAACTAATCAAGGTACTCAATATTTAAGTGAGGGGAGTTGCACTGGCATTGAAAAGCAATGAAGTTAACAAAAGGCAGAACAAGACATGTAACAAAAAGTATTCCATCACATCCCAGAACAGTAAATCTAATACTCTACCACACAGTCTTCCTCCTAAACTTCAAATACAATAGGACTACCACTCAATATCTAAAATAACTGTCTCATGCACCACAGGCTGCAGATCCATAGTCTGGAGTTACCAGAAAATGCTACCATAAAAATAAGAGGTGGTTGCGGTGTGAAGAGAATTACAAACTAGAATTTACCTGATGAACTTCATTGCTCAATTTCAAGCACACTGAAGAAATATAGAGACCAAATACTTCAAAAATACTAAATACAAATTTGAATTTCTTATATGCATTTTGCAGTTACTAACTTATTTTTTGGTTCTAAGACTTTGATGAATGTTAACAGGTTACCATTTTTACCTGGGTTTTTGCATTTAAAATAGCCCATGGCTATTTATTGTTGCTTACTGAAGCTTTACACACCAAAATATGTGAGAATTGTGTAAGAAAAGCACTCCATGTTGAAATAGCTGACCTAACCACACTCTCAGCCATTGAAACATAAATAAGGATAAAAAAATAAACCCCAGATGAGTAAACTGAAACTCTAAGATAAGTATCAGCTGAATATGGAGTCAAGATGCAGAGCTCAAAACCACTATCAAAGCTATCAAAGTTTGAACTAGGAAAATTTTAAGCATTTTGCATATTTTCAAAATCCTCATAGAATCATATCCCTTTTTTATGGAAAGAAATGCAGTTTCTTGTGAAACTTCAGTATGCTGCTGCTGCAGCATCAGCTGTTATTTATGAGGCAGATTATATCATTTAGCTTCCTCTGCAGAGAATTTTTTAAGTCATGGCCTTAAGAGAGAAGACATTATGACAAATCTGCACCACACACAATGGGACTATTGATCCTGATGCCTCTAAATACTCTTTGCTCTGCAGGCTCCACTTTCCTCCTGCCCCTCCCTCCCTTTTTTTTTTTTTTTTTTTAATAAACAATCTGCTTTATTTGGATAATGTTATTCCCAGAAAACTGAAGATTATTCAAAAACCATTTTTTATTTTGAGATGTTCACTTCTTACACCTGTTCTGGAAATAGAATGTCTTTTCCAATTCAGATTTTGATGTACTGTTTGACTTAATACCTTATATCCTCAGAAGTAAACATTTTAAAAACAGTGACAGTATTATAGTGCTACAGTGATCATTAATCCTACACAAAAAAAACCCCACAGAAGTAAAACTTAGAAAAACTTGATTTCCCTGAAAGGTCCTGGAACTCAAGTCAGGCCTATTTGGGTTGTACTCCTAAATACCTCATTTGTCACATTATTAAAACTACTTGAAGCCAGGGTTGACTTTGTATACAAGAAGCTGTAAAAAGTAAACAACTGCCTCAGGACAAGACTTATTCACAGTGGTTTTTGAATGTCATCCAAGTCTTGGCCTAGAAAAGTCTGAGTCTAGCACACAGCACCATGAGCAAAACAGTTGATTATCATGAATAAGCTGACATTTCTCTTCAGTTTGCCATCTTTAAGCCTATACATCACACAGGCCACTTTAAAAACTGTTTGTAGAAACAAAAATTAAAAAAGTTTAAAACAGAACCTCAGTTTTGAAAGTCTTTTGACTTGAAAGGCCAGGTACAACTGTTTGTCACTCGTATCATCTGGTATATACCAATCTACAGACCTCCATCCAGTTTTTCCTCTTAGCATTCCACAATTTATAGAACCACAGAATGGTTTGGATTGGAAACTAACTTTAGGGATCATCTAGACCAACCCACTGCCATGAGCAGGGACATCTTCAACCTGATCACAGAACTGCTTGGGTTGGAAAGGAGCTCTGGAGATCATCCAGTCCAACCCCCTGCTAAAGCTGGTACACCTGGAGCAGGTTGCACAGGATCACACCCAGCCAGGTTTTGAATATCTCCAGAGAATGAGACCCCCACAACCTCTCTGGACAGCCTGTTCCAGTTTGTGTCCACTGCCCCTTGTCCCGTCACTGGGCACCACTGAAATGAGTGATGGAGAAGTGCTCCAAGTTTTTCCCTAAAGATTTATTATTTGAGGAGGCAAAACAACCTTTGCTAAGTTCTCCATTATATCAAATTTTTCTCATGCCAAAACTGAAGGAGTGGCTGACACACGTAATAATGTCATGCTCTCCATCGCCAACACAGCGATCTCAATAACCAAGTCCACAGACAAGTCTTCAGTGGGAGGAGGCTTTATTCAAGGAAACAAACTTGTAAATATCGGAGCTATTTAAATGTGTAAGGGGTGCAAAAGAGCATTTCAGTTCTCTACCATGCTCCACCTCTGAACGGCCCGGGGTGGCGAGTCAATGGCAACTGCAGGCAAAGCTATCCTTAGGAAGGAGGGAAACACTTTAGAGAGCATGTGGTGACTTTGGCAGCTCTCTGAAAACGTGCAGGTGGCTCTTTACTCCCCTCCTGCTTTGAGAGACTTGTCTGTTCCCCCCTCAGGGGCCTAAGGGCCATGCTGGGAGCCAATCCAGCAGAGACAGATTCCAAGGGCTCATACACCAAAACGGGCAAGCACAGCCCGGGACGTTGGCAAAGGAGGGGGCACCCAAAGCAGAAGAGCTGATCACCAAAAGCTGGAAGGGCCCAGATGTGCCCGAGAGGAACGGGAAAGCAGCCAGCCATAATGGAAAGGCCACAGACTACCTGAAAAGCAACCCCTGCCTGCCTGCAGCCCCGGAGGGGCCACAAAGCCACGCCGGGAGGACGCTCAGGGGCCACCCCGGGCAGTCACCGGGGGACAGGGACGGAGGCAGGGAGGGACAACGGGGCCGGGGTCAGCCGGGCACAGAGGGGGTGTGAGGCCGCCACCTCAGCAGGGGAGGGGCCGCGGCCATGTTGGGGGGGGCGGGGGGAGCGCGGGCCCGGCTGAGGGGCCACGGCTGAGCCGCCCCCGGCCCCCTGCGCGCGCCCCGCCGTACTCACGCCTTGTCCACCAGCTCCCGCACTTTCCACATGTTCAGCATGGCGCCGACCACCCGGAGACCCGCCCGGCCCCGCTCCCTCCGCCGCCGGCCCCAGGAGGCCCCGCTCGCCGCGCTCCGGCCGCCGCCGCCTCCGCCGAGCCAGGGACGCGGCGCCGCTCCCGGAAATGAAGGGTCGGGCAACCGTGCGGGCTGCTGGGAGATGGAGTTCCGGGGAAGCGGGGCGGGCACGGGGCCTGCGGGGCGCCGCGGGAGCTGCCGGGAGTGGTAGTTCGCGGCGCCTACTGGGAGCGGGCCTGAGGGGCGGGAGGTGGGACGGGACGGGATGAAGTTGAAGGGAGAGGGATGAGGCTCTCCCGGCTGTGTCCTGAGGGCTTCACGGCGATCGCACACGGCGGGGGCACCGAGGGCTTGTGCCCGTTTTGGGGGGCAGGTACAGCCCGGCTCAAACCCGCCCTCACACCCTCCCTCACGCCTGTGCAGCATCCAGCCTTGGCCCACAGCCCGGCGAGGCACAGGAGGGACAAAGGCTGTGAAATAGCTGGTTGAAGTCAAAACACTGGCGTAGAACTCATGTCGGACCAGAATGTGGTTTTATACTCCGCTTTCAGTGCGAGGAACTCGTTTAAGAGCAGCATTCTCTCCTATGGTCGTCCATCTGCTGATCGTGGGGTACGGTGTGGAGTGAATTGCCGCTGGAATTTCCAGATCCCCAAGACCCAGATTTCGGAAAGAAGTGGCTCTCTGAAAAGCAGATGGAAGGGTGCAGTATGTGGGCTGCCCCACCGTCCACCGAGGCACTGCACAGGCAGGAACCTTGTCTGCACTTCTTGAGAAAGACCAAGTTGATTGACAAAACCCAGGGAACAATCACCTACATTAAAGCCACCTTAGGAGAATATTGACTGGTTTTTAACACTCTTACCAACAGACAAGACCATCTTCAAATATTGTCCAAGCAAGTGTTGAGCAGGAATCACAGTTACAATGAAAACAGTGAAGTCATCAAAGTGATTTTATAATCAGGATTGTCAGACAGTTTCATTACATACATTTATTTTCTTACAAATTGTATTTAATGTGAGTTTTAAATGACTCGGTTTCATTTTTGATGTATGTTTCTTGTTTGTGTCGTAAATAAATATGTTTTGCCAAAAGACAATATACATCTGCAAACTTCTACCCAAAGACAAATGCAAAATATTTTCATTTTAGTTATTCCGTCAGAGCCAGCAAAAAAAAGGCATGAGAAAGACCAGTTGCAATGGCATTTGCTGCTCAAATAAGTCACTTCTTTTAAAAGTTAGTGGTTCTCTGAACTTGTCAGGAAAGCTAAACAGCTGAACACCTGGCCACTTTCTGACATCCCATTGTATCATTTCACACAGATACTTTCATGGCTTCTGTCCCCTAAACATCTCCATGAGATCTATTTGAATACAAGAACTTCCTGAACAGACCATCAAATGCAGCATCCTCTTCCTAACAACAGTGTTAGATGTTCATGAATGTAAGAGCTGGTGGAAGCAGGTGGATCAGTCCTCAGATACATCTTTCAATTTTTCAGTGTTCTGTGGCTTAGGGACTCAGTTCTGGAGTACTCATGCTAAAACTTTCCCTTTAGGAGCACTGGATGGACCTTTGTTTTATGAATGTAGCTGATTGCTTTTTGAGCCTTTTTAGATGAACTTACACTACACGTCCTGGCAATGAATTCAGTGTTCTAACTGTCACATGACAAAATGGTCCCTTTTGTGTGTTTTAAATTGTCTGCTTCATAGCATTACCAGTTCAAGTAGTATGAGAATTAGTACATAACAATTCCCTAGTGCTCCTTTCCTTGTCAGTTGCAAATTTAGAAATCTGTAGATTTCTTACTGCACTGTTTATTACTGCCTAAGACTTGCTATATTCTTAATTTCTGCAGAGGACGCTGACCAGCCTAGTGATGGTTTATGGCTTTTTTTCTCAGTTCCCTTCATAAGAGTTCTTAACAGAGTTTTTGTTTTTGGATGCTACTGAACCTGAGATTATATTTTAATCTGCAGCACAATATCTATGGTGACTCTTTGGTGTGTAACTGAACTCAGCACCAGTTTTGGTGCCCCCCACAAATGGTGAGGCACGTGGCCATTGTGGACTGGGAGGAGGGAGATCCTTAATTTCATATTGTAACACCTGGCAAAGCAAGCTGAGAGAGGACTCTCGCTATTTAATATCAGCCTTTTGGTTTTTTCTGTGAATACATTGACATTTGTCTTCAGGAGCAGATGATGTTTGTAACCTCTGTTTAAGAAAGTAATAACATAAAGTATAATAATTGGAGCTTGCAGAAACACACCTTTTCTGATTGGCTGGAAATATTGTTATTTGTAAGTGTGGCTTCAGTCCATATTGGATCAGGATCAAATTTCTAAATACATTTCTGATGAGCTGCAAATTCCCCAGATTCTGCTGTGGTGCAATGAAATTGATGTTCTTGTTAGAGCTGGTTTCCTTGAGCAGCTGCAGAGTTCTGAGTGCTGGGACAGAGCTGCCAACTCATGGGGGGCTACCAGAGGCAGATTCCAGGGTCCAGACTCTGCCACTCCTCAAGGTGCACATATCCCCAAAATCAAATGCACCCATTCCTCACTATTTTCCCATCAGGGATAACATTTGAACTGAAACAGTTAAGGGTCAATAAGCCATCAGGATTTGGCTGATTTGTTTGTTTTATAGAAATTGTTGTTTCCACATGAAAAAAATGACGACCCATTGTAATTGCACACTTCGGAAAAAAAGAGAATTGTAAAGAGTATATTAGGTGCAGGCATAGGAGAACAACAATATATGTAGAAGAAAGAAAGGCTGAAGCAGGGATTTAAAAGATGAAGGTGAGTATCTTCTAAGCACTGCTTGCTGTGTCTGGATGCAGTAATGGGGCAAGGAGAGATGACTGGCATTTATTGTCAATTTTAAGGTATAGTAAAAAGCAGGTCTTTATGTGACATTGAATGCAACATGACTGACAGTAATTTTGCCATCCCCATTCTGTCAGCTGCTGATAAAGTGCATGAGCATATGTATAATTTCTGAATGATGTGAAGACACTTTCTGGTTCATAAGTAATTCCTTTAAAAAAAAAGATCTGATCGGTGAAGGGAGAGGGTAATGCAGTTTCAAAGCAATGCAATATTCAGCATAACAGGTAGTAGTTGTAACATATATCATGTAGAGGAACTGTATTTTATTATAATTTGAGCCATCAATTACAGGAGAAGCAGTTAGAGAAATTGAACTAATTTGAGCACTGCAATAGAGTTTGCACCTGGCTATTCCAGAAGTTAATATGGGCCATTTGGTGCACAAAAAGTCTTGCACATTCCAACTGCCTGGAGAGCAATATTGTTGTTAATATCAACCATATTAATGCACAGTAGAGACATGTCCAAGTCAGTGATTAATTCACAATTAAAATGCAAGGGGGAAAAGAGGAATGTCAAGGAAAACCATATCGTGGGAGGGTAGGGAAGCGATGGCACAGACTGAGAAAAACTTTTCATTTAAAGCAGTATTTTTTTCCATGATTTCATAAAGCTCCACTTTTTACCCACTTACACAGCTGAAATCTGAATTTCATAAAGTTTGTTTGTTCTGAGGATTAGTCAGTAGGGCAGAAGCAACAGTGGACTAATGTTCCCTGTCTGTAGGCTGGTTACCATCCAGGCTTTTCTGAAAAATTGCAGCTTTCTGAGTCCAAAGGTGTTTTTCTGTAACACATCCTGTACACACAAACGTATCATATTCCAAGCAGAGGGTCCCTAGGTGGGCTGTTTCAGAACCCGTCTTCCTGCTCTGCCACAGAATGGTTTTGCTTCTGGCAAAATCCTCCAGTCCCTTCCACGGATGCAGAACTGCTTGTGAAGCTTCCACCACCCCGCACCTGAGCCCATATCCCACACTCATTTCAGGAGAGAATCTTGAGGGGCAGGCAGTAACAGGGAATATTGGCCGGGAATATCCCCTGTGGAAGATGTGGGGGAAGTGAAAAGAAGACTGTGAGTGTTGTTCCCATGTCATCTCTCCTCACACTGCCCTGCCGAGATGATACACCCATTTCCTAGCAGCCTTTGCATGGCCAGGACCTGTCTGACTCACTACAAAGGAACGTAGGTAGCAAACTTCAAAGTTTTTTAAGAAGTGAAGGTGATTCTATTTTAAGCTTTAGAGCCAGGACTACAACTGCCCGTGTTATGCATGTGGAAGACTGGGAGTGCCAGGCAGAGGTGGTGATTTATCTCAGGAGCTGGGAGGACAACCCTGCCCTTTGGACAGCTTCTTCTGCCAGCAGAACATGGGCAGAAGTCCCTGCAGGGAGGCTGTGCTGAATGTTAACATCAGGCTGCATCCAGCCCAGTGCTGCTTTTTTTTCTAGCCTGAAGAAGTGAAGGTGGATTCCATACTGTGGATTTTCACTCTGTCTCCTCACAATCTTTTGAAACGGCTGAACTAGTTCACTTAGATGATGCAGAGGTGGTTTGCTCTCAAAGTGAATTACAAATTTATGCAGGATTCTTACGAGCTGCCTCAAAATAAATGACTGAATAGGAGAGACCTTATTGTTACTGCTCCTGAAAAGATGTGCTTAGCCTTTAATGAAAAGCATTTAAGGTCAAAGTTCTTAGGGTTCTCCATTGTCCAGTAAGCAGTAAATTCTGGCTTTTCCTGTGCCTGGGGCATTCACAGCATTGCTTTTTTGTTGTGGATTCCCTGATGTCTAGAAAGGGGTGAATTCCCGCTGCCAAAATATTACCATTTAATTATCAAACCAATCAACTGTGAGACAAATGTCCCCAGGGAAGCAATCTTCATTAGTTCCAATTTTTACAGAGCTACTTGGGGTTTTTTTGGTTTCTCATTTTCTCCCACATTAGTAACTGGCAGTGTGTGCATATCTCCAAATTAGGATGGAAATGTGGGGTTTGGGGATTGCCAATTAATGGATAATATTAGATGTTCTGAGCTTTCCTTCAGGCTGATGATGTGATCTGATCTGACACTGTTCTTGGGGAGGCTTTGGAGATACAGTTTTTAAAATGTTACCACTGTTAGAAGTTTAAAATACCAGGAAACCCCGTGTGAATTACGTCCTGATGTCACAGCTATCTCTGTCATGCCCTTAGACACCTCCTTTAAGTGGATATGGTACTTTCCATGGGAAATTTAGGAGGTTGTGTGAGAGAACTGATCCTCAGTAGAATTGTCTCATATGAACTACACATGATCTTTATTCTTCTCTGAGAAACTCATGTCCAGATTCCTCAGTCTTTTGTTACAGCTCCAGTATATTCCAAGACTCTAGAGCCTGGATTGTTGCTGGTTGCTGTTACGCAGCTGTTCCAGTAAGTCCTTTTGTCCACTGACAACAATTCACCTCTCTGGCATGTAAACTATACGTGAGGAGGAGAAAAGGACAGGTCACTGTCTGCTTTTTGTAACAGTCAGCTGCTGACAGATTTGTCTTGGTTAGCAGTCTGGGTTTCAAGTTCCAAAATCCCTGTGACAGTGGCCAGAGTTAGAAAACTGGTAGCAGAACAGGGCTGAACCAGAAGCACATGCCAGACTAGTGAGGTCAGAATTCTTGGGGATGGTTGCAGCCTGTAAGTGTTCCCATTTATTACACTGTCAGTTTGATCGTAGTCCAAGTCACTCAGCTTTGTGCCAGATCCCCAAGCCAGAAAGGTCTTGTTTGCCTGATTTCCTAAGGATACAAATCATATGAGATCTCCCTATCTCTGTATTTGTGTCTTTCAGTCCCCTTGCAATTACTGTTGGGCCAATTTCAATCAGATGAGATACAGGGGTGACCAGCTTAAGGATTTGAAGTTGTGTTTTGTGAAAATGCACAGCTGTGTGGGGAGAGATGCCACTGGAATACTCTGTAAGGATGTAGTAGGAGTGGAAAGGATGTAGTAGGAGTTCCAGTGGATAACTAAGGATCCCCTTGGGGGGCGTTCTTACCAGTGTTCCTGAGGGAGTTTGTCTCACATACAGGAGAATCCAGCCTCAAGACACAAACAGGGAAACAGGTCTCCTTTACTGCTTTCCGAAGACCTCATTTCACTTTGGCTATTCTCATATAGATTAACTGGTGCCATAAATGCCTTACATAACCCATCAGATAAAGCCCTACTATGGCTTTCCATCAGCTGTGAACATGAGACGACAGAGTTGTAGTCTTCCTTCATGATGCATCTAAATAGCTCCAAAACAGCTGAAAGAAATGGCAAACCAAAGTTGTCTTCAAGCTGTGGTCCAGAGCAGCTGCTCTTTGGTAAGCCAGTGAAACATGGTCGAAGAAATCACTGCTGCTTTTTCTCCTAAAGGTCATAGTACACGTTTTCATGGATGCAAGCAAACAGACAAACCCAGGGAGATCTGAAAGCAGTGCTTGAACAGACAAAAATTAGTCTTATTTTCATTTTGGCTGGAAATTAAAACTGCCATGGTAACACTTCATAAGATGGTCTTCAAATTCCCTTTTTCAGAATATTTAGCTGAACTTGGATCGAAACACAGTAGATGGAGACATTTTCACAGACTGGCAGACTGGGACTCTCCAGGCTGGAATTATCCAGCCAGTTTTAGTCAGAGGAACTGGCTTTCTATCTCAAAGTGGGAGACAATGCCTTAAAGTGCTGCCTTTTTTTTTTTTTTTCACCCACCGCAGTTTTTAATTAGGTCATGTTTCAAAGAAAAGAATGGAAAAAAGTGCTGCTGATTTTTCTACATTCAAATAATAATCAAGAAAGTGCTGTTTAATGAGTTTCTTTTCTCTGTATCAGTTCATATAGTAATTTATATGCATCAACAGGGAAACAATGCAAATGCAAGTCTTGTCATGAAGGGTTCCCACCTGTGTAACTTCTGTTAGGGGGAAGAAATGGTGTTTCAGCAACTTTGACTTCCATGCTTGGCTCATTCCTTCTTCTCTATTTCCATTGCTTGCATGGAATGTGGTTGTTTTTGTTCATATCTTTAACAAAAATAAGGCTTTAAAAGCTGCTGTTGGCTATTAGTATTTTACAAAAGCAGACTGCAAACACTATCACCAGCATAAAAGCTACTGAGGTTTTCATGAAATAAAAGGAAAGTTGAAAGAGCAAACTCAATTTCAAAAGGTGGAACTGATGAGTTTATTGTCAAGCTGGGAGAAATTTCAGCTGGAAAAAAATATCATAAATTACCAGCATGTATTTCTTGTCTAAAAGAACCAGATCTGTTCCACTGGGATTCAAGTGGACATTTTTTGGAGCACTGAGTAACCTTGTCCAGTCTTTTACTACAGCTGCTTTCTTAGGATTATTTGGCCACCATCACGTGAAAGACAGTGGATTGAACATATTGATCATCTCCCAGTGCAAACTTCTTCTGTGAAGTTCTTTACAATTCTTTCAGCTTCATTCAGATGTGCTGTGTCTGGACCTTCAATTTGTGGATCTCATCAAAGCAAGAGAGAGCCACCATCTACTCTTTCTCTGATGCTGAGGATCTCTTTGGGAGCAAAATGATGCTCATTTCCAGCTGCCTGTCCCCTCCTCCTGGAATAATTGCCAGACAGCTCTAAAATTTTGCCTTGCACGCTGTACCACCCAGTAAAACAAACATGTTGCACAAGCCATAATACAGTGGCTGGGTAATTTTGTGATAGTTCTACTGCTTTCTTGATTTACAATATTTTTAATTCCTCTGCTTCCCATTGGTGTGACTTATTTACTGTCTCTCCCCATGTCATTAACTTAATGCGTACCTTTGGATGGAGGCTGAGGGCTGAGTTGAGAGAGGAGATATTGGCAGCCCTTAAGCTTTGAGGTGCTAGTTCATTAGAGTTCATCAGTGTGGGGACTCCTTGCTGTTTTGGCAGACAGGAACAGAAAAAAGACACCATAAATGTTGCTGGACTGAATAAAAGGTTCTGTTACCGGGAAAAGGGAAAAAAACCAACCTACCACAGAAACAAAGAGGTAAGAGCTCTAGAGAGGCAGGAGTTGTCAAAAAGCCTTCCCCATCAAACAGACTTCAGAGAACCATAGCAGACGGATTTTCAGTACCAGTCAAATGTAAGAGTGTAGGAAGTTGACATGCTGTCCCTTGGAGAGCCGAGGTATTGACAAAAGACATGCAAACTTGAAAAATGTACATTTGTGGAAAAATCCATCCTGACAAGTGACTGCACTTAAGTCGCCAAATGGACTTCACCCCTGGGATGAAACTCAATTATTGTTGCACATCCAATGAATCCATCCATGGAGAAAGCACATGGCCAATAAAAGGGAACTGTTCAGTAATCAGATCTTTCAAAAACTATTTAGCTCTTTGCCACTGAGTCCCTGCTCTAAGTGACGTGTGCTTCCCTGCAAACCTGCTTGGCTCCTCGACTGGCTGGTTAGGAGTGCTGAGCCACTGGGAGCTCTTCTGCAGCACAAACACATCCTGCACAAGCCACTCAAAACCATTTCTCAAATCCTTCTGAGTTGTCTGACACCAGAGCTTTTTCAATTGCAGCTTGTATTTAGTGCATATGAAGGATGCCTTTGTGTTTGGAGATATTTTTACAATACTGTGAGTAGAAGCTATTTATTGCCTAAAGGATTGTGTTAAATGGTTTAGCCCAGTCAAGGATCCATTAAGTAAGGAGCTTGCAAGCTGCAAGTCATTAAGACAGTCTTCCATTTTGAGTGAGGAAGTGTCTCATGTGCATCTGCTGCTCAGAGTTTATCTTTCCATACCAATATTTACTAGGTGCCATCTCTCTTCTTTTGGGATTACATTATACTTTGCACAATCTGTGTACTTTTTATTTGCCATCTTCTTGATTTCAGCAGGTCCACAGTTATTATTGTGAGTAAATCCCTCTTAGTAAAAAGCCTGTTTTGGGTAATTTTTATTTTCTGATTCAGAAATGAAAGCCAGCCCCACGACTGGCCTCGAAGCCATTTGTTTTAGGATGCACCTGCACACATATTTGTCTCCTAACAAAAACATCTTTGTGAAACTGAAACACTGCAACTGTTGTTTGGGAAAACAGGCAACAGTGGCTGACAACAGAGGCTTTTAAGAACATGTATATTATGTGCAAGTGTTTCATAAGTTTACTTAGTTGCCATGGCCAGATTCGAAACCTTTCCCTCTTTTACCAGCCATCTAGTTCACTGCTGTGTCTGTCTGTTCTCATAGATCTGTCATGGTGCTTCTTAGAAGTTGTCATTCTCTAGAATAAATTGAATATCCAGTTTTTCATGACAATTCAGAATGCAGTTTCCCTCAGATATGTGATATTCCAGTACCAACACTGTGTACCCATATATATGTGATATGAACACAGATATCTGCCCTTCCACCCATCAATAAGAGGAAAAATGTCCTGTTGACTAAGCTGCACAGTATTTTTGTCTTTATTTCTTTTTTACTCTGATTGTTTCAACCATTTCATAATCTGTCTGCCTTTCTCTTTACAAGCTGGCAATTTGGTCTTGGAACATTCTCTGGGCTGCCAAGCAACAAGCTTCTCCTTATTCAGATTTTCAGGGAAAATGTAGCACATCTGTTTATACTGTCACCCTGATGTAAGTTTGAGCCCACTCTCAAGAGTTATCAGGCATTATTATGTCAAGCAACAGCGATGAAGGAGCATCAGCCATCAAGTCTTGCATCATCCCAGCCTCAGAGAAAACTGTTTAGCACAATTTTATTCCTATGCTGTGAATGGATATGCACAGGGTACTGGATTTAACTCTTGTTCCAGCCAAAGACTGTTTGTTTCTAGCAATGACATTAGCAGTTTTATCTCAACAAGTAAAAAATCCACATTCTTTGAAGAATCTCCTTGGGGGACTGAAAAAAACTGCCTTCCAACCCAGTAACACATTTTCATAAAAACACCCTATATTTGCTTCATATTTATGACAAATCTTCATCTCACTCAAAGTCTATTCAGCAAAGTTTTTTCTCTATCTATTCTTTTCAGCATTTGTCTTCACTGATACAGTGACTCAGCACAACATGAGCATGGTGTGCAAGTCTACCATTAGGCAAATATTTCTCATTGTTTGCAGAATCCCTAGAATTCAGCAGAGGAATAGGCTGGTATTTGAGCCAAGAAACATCTGAATGTCATGTAAAGTTCAGTTAATTATTTTCTAAATAGTCACCAGCACTGCTCTAGCTTAGAGTAGAGTTCAACTGGTATTGTTGTGATGACACTGGAGCCTTTCAGAGGGGGGGAATATTTGCTTTCGTTTTGGCCTGCCTGGTTCCACATTGTGACAGAGCCATTTCAGTAAAGGATGCATTCGCAAAGACTTAGAAAAACCATGGCTGTGGGCTTTTAAAAATTGCACCATTGTGCTTCCAGGGAATTGGCTTGGTCTGATTAGCACTCTGCACATATTCCGTGTGCCCCTCAGCCAGGAGAACACAAACCAGCTGTGGCCACAGCAAAATTCGAGTGAACTCTGCTGTCATTGTAATCTGTATCTGTGTTTATGGCACCAGAAAATAAAGAGGAAGCATTTTTGAGTGTTTAGGTTCAACTCTACAAGGTTTGAGCTTTCTGGCTCTGCTCTGGACTCCCTGACCTGTTCTGGTAGTGCTGAAGGGATTGGGAGCTGATGATAAAAGAGTTGCTCTAGCAGCAATGAGTCAACACTAGTGAGCAACCTCTGAACACATCTCAGCAGGAGTCCTCTAACATCAGAGGTTCCAAAGGTAGCAAAAAATCACCTGATTTTACTTCTACAAGATAAGTTAGAAGATCTGACTTTGTTCTATTACCAAAACCCTGCAAAACAACATGAGGAGCATGGGAACACACCCTTGCTCAGGTTTACAAAGTATTTAAACATACAAAGATGCAGACAGACACCTAATAGGATTTATAAAAGTGCCTAAGGGAGTTGGGGACCTAATTCCCATTGGCTGTCAATGGGAATTAGATGTGTAATCTGCTTAGGCAATTTGAAAATCCCACTGGCTGCATCTTTTCATGGCTAAGTACCATTACAAGCCTTAGCCTTAATGAATAGAATTATTATTATACTTGGTTTCATTTCCTTAAACTCTGATCTTGGTATGAAGGCTCAGTGAAAAACTGCGTGAATCCAAGCATAGATGTGTGCCATGGATATGAAGTGTCAGGAAGGAATAACTGAGCTGCTGAAACCATCTTCATATCACCACTGCATCTGGAACCAGCCCAGAGAGCTCCCAAGGGGTTGTGTATTGGTCAGCTTGGCTCTAATGCGTGTCATGTAAAAAATGCAAGTGGCTTGGTGAAGGAAAATTCTGCTCATTCACAGCAAAGTAATAAAGAAAACAAAATCATAAGTGCCCAGAGGCTGTGACTAGCCAGTTGAAAGGGTTTCATTTTTCCTGCAAGGAACAGCATTGAAATCTTCTCACCACTTCATGGATTGAATTAAGTCCCATCTGGTGCTGGAGAGAATTTACAGCTTTGGGCAGTACAAGGACTCTTTGGTTACCCTCTTTTGCTCAGGCAACCCAGACACAGGCTGCAGTGCAGAGTTTAACCAAACAACACTCTATTCCTTTCCCTTTTTCTTGTCAGGCTCAAACTCAAACAATAACCAGAATTTCCCTATCCATACAACTTTGCAAAAGCTGTGAAAAGCTTGATTTCCCTGGATTTCTACGTGATGTACTTTTCATTAAACCCAACTTGAACTTCTTGTAATTGTTTATCTGCTTAACTTTACATGCTCGGAATGGTGTTGTGCAAGTCAGTCAGCATACAAAAGAGTCAGAATGACATACTGGGATTGGAAAAAGTTGGGATGGGTTTCTACACTGTCTGAAGCTGCAAAAAGTTACTAATTATTTACAGGGCTTCAATAAATGTGTATGAACAAAACAAGGTGGTTGAAATGCTCTTTGAGCTTGGTGGAATTTGAAAATACTCTTTGTGTTCAATAAGAATAATTTGACACTGAAAACTTTAACAACCAAAACTCTTTTAAAAATATCACATGTATTGCTGGGTGAGACTTGCTGGGCATCACAGATGCCACCAAGCTGGGCAGGAGTATTGATGTGCAGGAGGCCAGGAAGGCTCTGCAGAGAGATCTGGACAGGCTGGATCGATGGGCTGAGGCCAACGGTGTGAGGTTCAACAAGGCCAAATGCTGGGTCCTGCACTTTGGCCACAACAACCCCTGAAGTGCTCCAGGCTTGGGGCAGAGAGGCTGGAAAGTGTCCCAGAGGAAGACCCGGGGGTACTGGTGAACAGCAGCTGAACATGAGCCAGGTGTGCCCAGGTGGCACCTGATGGCACCTGGCCTGTATCAAAAATAATGTGGCCAGCAGTATGAGGGAAGGGATTGTCCCTCTGTACAGGGCACACCTTGAGTCTTGTGCTCAGTTCTGGGCCCCTCAGTTCAGGAAGGACGTTGAGGTGCTGGAGCATGTCCAGAGAAGGACAGTGGAGCTGGGGAAGGATCTGGAGAATAAGACTGATGAGAAGAGGCTGAGGGAGCTGCTGGGGCTCAGCTTGGAGAAAAGGAGACTAAGGGGAGACCTTATCTCTCTCTACAACTCCCTGACAGGAGGGTGTAGCAGGGTGGGGGTTGGCCACGTCTAGAAAACTAGTGACAAGACAAGGGGAAATCACCTCAAGCTGTGCCAGGGGAGGTTCAAGCTGGACACCAAGAGGAATTTCATCATGGGAAAGGTTGTCAAGCATTGGAACAGACTGTCCAGAAAAGTAGTGGAACCACCATCCCTTAGAGTGTTGAAGGAATGCCTGGATGTGGCCCTCAGTGCTCTGGTCTGGGTGAGGATTGCTCACAGGTTGGATTCGATGATCTTGGGGGTCTTTTCCAACCTTAATGATTCTGTGATTCTTAGCAGAATTTCTTGATCACCTGGCAAGAACTCTTACTGTTCTGGCACATCTGCACATGCACAGAGCTGAGCAGTCAATTTGGTGCAGGATGGCCTCACTTGAGGTTCAGTTTGGTTTTTTGAATCAGACAGAAAAGGTTACACACTGAAGGTGGCTGTAATGCCTGCTGACAGAGCTCAAGACAAGGGAAGAATGTCCTGTGAAAATGGGTCAGTGCCCAGGTGCAGTCAGCACTGGGATCTGGGAGTGAACTGGCACCAGGAACCCACACAAGCCTTGGCTGTAGCCAGCTGAATTCAGTTTTACTGCAGACAGCAACAGCCTGCTGAAATCTTGCCACAGCTAGAATTTCTTCCCAGCACACCCATTGCTGAGCAACAATGTGTGTCCTTTTCCAGAGAATGGGATCAGCCCAGACTGGCTCTTGAGAAACGCACCAGCTGCACTTGAGAGAGCGCTGGGATGGATGTTCAAGGAGATGTGCAGCCCAGCAGAACACTGGGTTTCCATAGCTCAGGGCACTTAGGCAGTGTAATCCCTCATGTGAAAGAGACACCCTCTGCCGGAGGCACTGGCACTGAGGTGCACAGGGGATACACCATTACAGAGAGGAGAGGGGGTTTGTTTGTTGAGAAACCAATTGATCAGGAATAAGGACAGTGAGCTTACTCTTGTTTTTCCTTTTTTTTTTTTTCTCGTAAGTCGATTTGATGCTAATGAACTGGAGGGGCATTAGGACTAACTGCTTGCTGGCACAGACTACACAGACATTGTGCAAGATTCCTTTCAGCTCAGCTTTGCTGACATGTTCGGTTCTGACCTCAAATATCTCAAGTTTTTCCAGTTCTGAGTCCCTCTGCAAGTGAAAAGGCCTCTGTCAGTGAACTTGAGCCAAATTACCTGGGGAGCTGGGGCAGACTGGAAAGACTGGGTTGTTCTGCCTGTGATCTCAGGCAGGGGGTTGAGCTGCTCTGCAGCTCTGGGAGGCCAGTCTGCAGAAGAGGGAAGAGGCATCAGGTGGGATGTGGAGGGCTAGTTCCAGTGGGATGAGTGAGCACACTGACAGCCAGCAGGCAAATGGCTCAGTTCCTTATTTCCAGTGGAAAATATTTCAATTACAGTTTTTCTTTTTAATTTCATCAACATTTTTCTTAGATCCTTTTTCATTTTCTGAATAAAAGGAAATCATCCTTGGCATAATAATGGGTGAACATTGTCATGAAAAAGCCAGTTCCCACTAAATGCCCCCTGCTCCTCCAGTAGACATTTTCCAACAAAAGGCTCTGAAATTTCAGCTGTCCCTGTGTGTGCTCCAGATGAGTTTTGCTTGGGGTGGTTCATGTGCCTTCCAGTCTCTGCATGTTCTGTTTTCAGTGTCAGTCTGATTCAGCATCCCTTGACAAGAACAGACATCATCCTGGTGGCTCCATCAAGACTGAGCTGTATTCACATCACAGAGGAGATACAGGTTCTAGTTTCACCTCATCTCTTCCCCTCCTGATAATGATCACAGCAATGATTTTCACTCTACCTGACTTTTGCCTGTCTTGACTGGCAAACCAAGGAGCCAATTCTCCTGCCTCACAAGAGGTTTACAACCATCCCTCTGAATATACCTCTTAAGTGCCACACTTGGGATATCTCCTAAATTATTTTATTATTTTAAAATTCACTTACTCCTTTAATTGGTGAGAGAAAGTTAGCTAACAGGTGGGGACACCTGTGTGTACAGTTTTATTTCCCTGTGTTTTCTCAGTCCTGAGGATTTTTCATGATTTTATTTGGAAAATATCCTTGAAAAAGTGGTTATTTGCTCACCCATTCCCAGAGAGGGATCTGTGTCTTTGTGAGAACGTGGGCATGCATGTGAAGAGAGTAGGATGTCCATGAAAGATCTCTCTTCCTTGGCTCTGCAGTTTGAACTGCACATTAACCAACAACTGAAACATTTGTTGCTGTATTTGGGGAAAAATCTGGCATTCCATTGACACAATAATTATTTTATTAACTTGCTTACTTGTAGCTGTAAAGAGTAGTCTTAAATCCACTGTTGGAAAGATTGAGGGGGAGTTTGATAACACTGATAGTCCTGCATTGTCTTTGATCTCAGTGTGGCCACCTGTAATTATCAATTTTACTCACTATTTCCTGATCATGTTTGCTCTCCTAAAGCACTGCAATGACTTTAATGCTTTTTAGTCAGATTGATCTGAGAGAAAATTTCGTCTCTTTGGAGAAGGGAGCACTGAGAAGCTTAACAAGGTCTGATGCTCAGTAGTTTTTAACTGCTGGAGCTCTTCCCAGCAGCTGAAGGGCTGTGTGGCATAGAGGAGACTTCACTCAACTTGAGCTCAAGGGGCCTGGGATTCATCTGGAAGTCTATTTTTGACTAGCTGGATTTAGCTGGTCAAAATTGACACAGCTGTGAACAAATGCAGCTGTGCTGGTAGAAGATGTTGCTGTTCCCAGGAGATCCTCATCATCTGCCTTGCCAGGGGTTACTGCCCCAGCCCTTCTGCCAGTGAAACACCCCATGGATGATCCTGAATTCAGGCAGTACCAGGTGAATTGGATGAACTGATCCAAATGATTCTGCAGGAAGCAAACTATAGCACACTCACATGAGCCTGGTCCATCAGCATGTTCAGGGGGAAAGGTGCTGTAGTCTGGTGGGCAGGTCATTGTCACATAGCTGGGGACAAGGTCTCCCAGTGGCACAACCACAGAGAAAAGAGGAAATCTCTCCCTGGCTTGAGTCATAACAAACCTTCCTCATTCCTCTCCCTGCGTCACAAAACAGAACTTGTGGAAGTGTCTCTCAGTCTATGCACACAAAATGTTTAGTGCTCATCCCACCCAGCAGAGTACAATGGAAGTACAAATCCTAGAGATAGGCAAAAATTTGCATCTTTTGAGAGTAAGTGGCAGAGTCTGACCAAAGGTCTGAGAGAGACAGGGAAACCAACCAGAATGAGAATTGATTATTTTTAGTAGGCAGCTCCGTTTTCAAATGTTGCTCTGTCTGGGTTGTTGTAGCCTTGGAGCCGCTCCTCCTAAACACAAACAGGGAAGGTTGCTCTCGAAGAATGAGGGTGGAAAGGGATTAATCAGTGCTCCCAGTAAACATAACATGGTACAGAAGAGAGGAAGGATTTGTCAGGCTTTAAAGTACCCCAAAATTGGCAGCAGTAACAAAAAAAGCTTTTAACTGATGGGCAAATATGGAAAGCAAACATATTTGCTCTGCTGAGCAGGGACAAATAATATCTAGATAATCTAAGAGAAAGATTTCACTTTTGCCTAATCCTCATGGCATTTCCAGCCCAAAGATTTCTGGGAATCTGGTGGAGTCCAAATCGCATGACATTTCTAGCCAGCTTTGCTGACCAAGGACTTTGGGATCAGCCCTGAACTTTGGACGATTAGTCAAAATGAAATGCTTTGGGCTTAGCTAGTAACAGAGTGTCTGTCTGGAGCTCTGTGCTGTGAGTGGAGCACCAATCATCTCCATGAAAACCCAGGAAGCCTGACTAATGCCCTTGTCTGTAGCAGACTCAACCTAGACTGTCAGACCTGGGGCCAAGATGCTTATTCTGTGCTTTACCCATTTTTTAGGGTCAGTGGGGTTAGTGAAAGAAGCTGCCAAGTATATTGTACCCCGAAACAGTGCTGCTACAGAAGTATCTGCTGTCATCTGCTCCTCACCCTGGGATTTACCAACCACTGCCTCTTCTTTTCTTGCTCCACACCTTCAACATTGCTCCTTCCTCCCTTCTTCCCTCATTTCCAGCCCCGTGGAGTGAAGGCTGTGGCTTCATTTTGTCTTCTTCCAGATTTGAAATTGCAGCTCCTGCCTCCAGTTCCAGGGCCACCACTGGGGCTGGGCATGGTCTGGGCTGTTGCTATCCAGAGCTGCTCCACTGTTCTTGTGCTAGGCTTTCCAGCCCCACGGGCTCTCTCACACAGCACAGAGCTCCTGCTCAGATCTGCAGGAGCTGCCTCGTGCCTGGCAGGACTTGGGTTCCGTGGTGGGCAGAAGCAGCTGCAGCACTGGAGCCCGACCGTCCTTGGAAGTGCTGTAGCCAACAGCTGCGTTTTAGGAAATGCCTGTGGCTCAGGTAATGTGCAGTAACCTTCCTCTGGACATCTTGGAGTGCACTGTGCTTGTCTGAGCACCTGCTGCAGATCCGCAGAAGGGATCTCGGTGGGAGTTGCCAGAGTGAGTTGGATTCAGGCTCGCAGCCTTCAGCAGGCTCCAGAGCACTTGGCACTGGGTCAAGGCTCTCACAACAGCTGTGCCCCTTTGCTAATGGCTTGACAAATATGAGCATTTTTGCATTTGTCACAAAATCCCCAGGCCTGTCGCTTTCAAGTTTCTCAAGGCTTTAATTCCATGCCAGTATATTGGGCTGGGGGGAGAGAGGGAGAAGCAATGCTCCGCAGATGTCCAAGGCTGGAATATCCTGGGAAGCATTAATCCTCTGAAGACAAATATTCCGTGAAGAGAGAGATTTTAAATATGTGCTGCGTGCATAAGCCAGCTCTGCAGCAACCCGTTTCAGAGGGCAGTCCACCATTCCCATTCCTCTGCCTTCTCCTTCCTGGCCCTTCCTGGCCCAGGGCTGCTCCTTTCCCCATGCTGGCACCAGCACACACATGATTGTGCAGTGAACCAGGCCAGGGAACTCTGCCAGCTTAGAACTAAACAATTTCCTTTTCCCCAGGTTAGTTTTGACCTGGATGAGTTCCCTGATCTGGTTCACTGCGGGGCCACAAGAACACTTGTGCTGGCACAAGGTTGGGAGAAGCAGAGGGAGTGAGGAGGAATGTGGGCTGCGGGTGTGGGGAAGGAAAGGCCATTTCCTTCAGCAGCAGTGCTGGTTTATACTGGCTTAGAGACTTGGTGTATCTGTGGTGTTAATTGCTGAAAATTATGTGCTCCAAACTGTGTGTCACAGCTGAGAGATTTTCAGGAATAAAAGCCTCTCTCTCTTTTAAAACGGGACCTTATTTCTTAGGTTCTTCTTAGATTAAAGTTTGGTGGGTCAGAGTTAAAATCGAGTTCCTCATGTTATTATGCCAAATAATTGTCAGTCTACCTAGGCATGATAAAAAGGGAGATGGGGGCATAGGGCAGGGAAAAACTGCTTCTAAAATTATACAGCAGATTAGGAGCAGAGGCAAAATGACCTGGCACATCTCCTTGCAGCCTGATTCCCACCAGTGGCTTCCCTGTCTCTCTGTATGGCAAGGAGAAAACAAGTCAGTTGGCTGCCACACTGCACTCAGTTCCCACATGCATTGGTGGTGCACATTTATTATGTGTTTATTTAAATATCAAGGAGAATAAATCATCTTTGTGGCAGCTTGGTGAATGATTTGTCAGAAGTTGCCTCATTTATCCTAATAAAATGTGAACGAATTCATTTCTCCAAGTGAAGCTTTCTCTGGGTTTACAGTGGTGTAGCTGAAAGCAGGATTGGCCCCATGACTCTGTAGCAGCATTAGTGAGTATTCTGCTTCCAAATATTACTTGTGTTCTACCGAGTTCATCTGAGGCATCCAATAAATTCTGGGGCACAACTCTGCCTTTCATTTATAGCTGTAACCAATGAGAAGATACCAAGATCTGACCCATTAAAGGAATAAAGGACATCAGTGAAGTTCCCTGTATTTGCTCCCCTGCAGCTCCACTGGGCGAGGGACTCATTTCAGCCATGCTGGGCAGTGCTGGGGTCACTGTGGCTGCTCTGGCTTTACAAGGGTTTTTCTAACAGTGAGATATGAGATGTTCATTATGCTTCTCATGCGTGTAATTCACACTGAATCAGCGCATCAGTTGGATTTTGAAGGTGAGGTTCTTGTGCATAAGAAATTCCCCTTTTAAGGAAGAAACCCCCTTAATTTTAGTTCCTTTCTTCCTCTTCTCTTTGGTTCCTTAGAATGTTATTGTTTTCAACTGAGAGGATAATTTAAAGTGAATCTTGACCATATTCCCATACCTTTTCCCACCTGAGGAGAGAGGTACTTGAACTGATTTGCATATTTATTGAATATATGCTCCTAGGATGGCCACACTGCGATGTCATATCTCATTTACAGCTTGTTCCTGCTGGCTCTCCAGCTTGTTAAAGGAAAGACACTGTAAAAAGAAAACAAGTACACTGCCTTATAGGTGGACTACAAACATAAAAGTGACTGAAGTATGGAGGGAAAGGGATAGATTGGCAGCCTGAAAACATAATAAACCATTAAAGCATTAAAGGGAGGCCTGCTGAGCTTGTTGTTTAATTACTTTCAGTGATGAAAAATGTCAATAATTATGATTTTCAACCCTCTATGACATTTACATTTGTAAAAGCTTCAGAGGTTGGCTTTACTAAAACCTGCTGAGGCTACACTTGAGGAGGTAAGATGAGGCTTGCAGTGCTACTTTTTACGAAAAGAATGCCTTGTATGCATCTGTGCTCAGCCTGTTGGATGCCCACAGCCTATAGCCAACACTTCCAGCCCGAGCCAGTCAAAACAATGGGATGCTCTGGTCACACATTTACGACAGAGCCTGAGGCGAGTGGCAGAAATGGCAACTCAAAGGGTGGGTCTGTTGGAGTGCCTTTGGCATCTCTCATTTTACAGGTCTATCACTAATGAGAATTGGAGTGGCCCCAGATGTTTGTAGTGGTAGGATTTCTGTGATATGGCAAGGTTAAAGGATTAGTAAACTCAGTTTCTAGAGGCCCTCTGTGATAAGTTTGTGTGATTTCACAACCCAACATTTTGATAGCCCTTTTAACTCAATGGAGATGACAAAAAAATTAAGATTATAAAAATAAGAGAGAAATTAAGGTCATTTTAAAATGCCATGTGGTAACTTATCTGAAGGATCTCATCATTCCAGATTAATTTCTTATGCACTGTAATAATATTGTCCTTATACTTGTCTTTGGTATTCAGATGGATTAAATTTTAGCATAAGTTATTAGAAACTATAAATAAGATCTCAGTCTGATTTAAATCCTTCAGAGAAATGTAAAATAATAATTTGGAGAAAAACACATCTTAATTGCAATATCAAATAAGATTAATTTGTAGCAACAGTGATACTTACACTGTTTTGTTTTAGTGTCAGACAGAATGTGTATACATATCAATATAACATAGCTATTATTCTTTATTTTTGCTGGTACAGGTGAGAGTAGAACCTGATCCCAAATTCTGAAAGGCTTACTGCATATTATATCATCTCACAAAAGTATTCTTGTGGAAAAAATCTATCATTTGAAAGCCTTCACTTCAAGGAGTTTGAAAAGATTCTTTTTGTTTCTCATACACCTCCACAAATCTTATTTTTCAATTTTTTTTACCAGAATGGTGGTGAAGACATTATTCTTATTTTGGCTTCCCAACAGCCAGAGAATAAGTATTGTTGCAGAGACAAGAAGATATCTTTGTTTTACCAAAAAATGCTTTAAAAATATTTTTAAAGGGCATGAGATGGTTTGTGTTAAATATTGCCAATGCTGAAAGATGCTGAAGGTTTCATTTGAACAGTTTGGTGCAAGGTTCCCTCTTTCAACAAGTCTGTGTCTCAAACTCTTGTGTAATAAAACCAGCTGCCAACTATTTTGAAAAATAAACTGCCTAAGTTGGATTCCTGTTAAGCAATCAGCTTTAATCCTCTGGAGAAAGGGTGAGCAGCTTTGTTCCTCTTTGTTGAAGTCTGGGTTAACCTCCTTTATTTCTTGGGCTGTAATAATTTGGTTTTATAAAGAAAGCCTTCCATGTGCTGAAAGCTCTGCTTGGACACAGGGCACTTCCCAGTTCCCAGGGCAGTTGGTCTGTGTGTTTGGGTACCTCTTTAACCACCCAGCTCTGACCTTTATGAAGATGCTGAATACCACTCAGGGAGCAGTTTCACAGTTACCTTGAGCTGACCTAAATCAGCACAACGCCAAGAGGACTGGTCCTGCCCTCCTATCTCTGTCTGGAGACTGGTCTTTTGGAAAAGTAAGGATCATTTGGAGCATGGCTTCACAACAACCTAAGCTAGTCTGTGCTGGGACTGGCACAGCTTCTAGCTGTGCATTCCCTCCATGCTCATCGTTGGATCAGAGTTCACAAACTAATGGCTTTTTTCTTTTTGTATTGTTAATTTTCTGCCACCTTTGTGACCTGAACTGGGTGATGCAGGAGGGAATCCAAAGAGTGCTTTTTCCTGTGCCAAGAACGAAATGGAATGTGCACAGGAGTTCAATATCTATTAGGACAGAACTTGACAAAGAGCGTATGAGACTGTCAGCAAGAGAAACACGTCTGATCCAGTCAGCTGGGCTAGGACCTTCCTGCTTTGGTTTTCCAGTATATTTGCAAACACACTCGTATTTGCTTTTCGTTGTTTAAACACCTCTCTTTCTTGTCTGGGACAGGTCTGCCCTCTGCTCTGGCAGCTGACAATGCATTTCCTTCTGCTGCGAGTCCTCACAGACTCCCCAGGGTTGCCAGTACACAGAGAAGAGGGTTGCTAGAGGCGCTTTCACACCTACTAATGGAAGAGTCATCAAAACTGGTCTCTGGGGGGAATGATTTCTCCTTGAAAGTGAAAAGAGTTAAATCATGGTGGGTACTTCCTGACACGAAGTTCAGCCCATGAGAAGAGAATGCTGGAGGGGAGGGAGTTGTCTCTTTTTAGGACTATACCCACCTTCTGAACACTCTGCTCGCTTCTTTCTGTCTTACACGAATATGCACGTATCTTTTGCAAGACTTGCAGCTGTTTACTACAGGATTTGTCCACAAAAACAGTACAGCCTCCCTGTTTCCCCTCCAAACCCTGGACTGTGAGATGATTGCTGCAGCAAAAGAATTAAGGCTCTTGCTGGAAGAGAAAAACTCTCTCGTTTGCATGGGAGTTCCAGGCAGGACTTGGGTAATGGGCTAATACCCATCAACACATTTTTGATGTCACTGTGCTGTTCCCCTCTACTTGAGCTGACAGCTGATAGCAGGACTTGGCTGCATCTCCCCTGCGTTGAGAGGAGTTTGGATGTCAGATGCAGGGAGATGGGGCAAGCTTGAGCAGCCAGCCGTGAGCAGAGCGAAGCAGTGAGGAATGACTCCCTGCTCCAGGGCATGAGGTGCCATTGCGAGCCTGACCTTTTGAATACAAAGCATTTGTCAGAAATCCAGAGAAAAACGAGCTGAACCAGTCAGAGTGGCTCTGCCGTTCTTTTAGGGGGAGCTCATGTATTTAAGCAGACACACCTACCCCCAGGCCTGACCCAGGCATTGTATGCAAGGATCTCTGATGATACTAGAGGCCCCTCGTTCACTCCAGGTAGCAGGAGAAACAAACCTCACACCCTTGTGTGGGCTCTTTGCTCATTCCAGCTGGGAGTCCAGAAACTCCCAGTCTAGCCAGGGCAAGTTGTAAAAGGGTAACAAGATGTTAAAGGCACCATGAGATGGGTGCGGACAGCTCTGCTAAAAGGTGTGTGAATCCTAAATACGCTGTCCTGCATCTTGGAGTTTCAGTGCTCGGTGTCTGACACACAGCCAGCCTCTCTCGCAAGGTGTCTCCCAACATCTCTGTGACTCCCAGAGCTGCCACTTTCCAGTACAGATCTCCCAAAATCTCATACCTGGAGCTCTGGACTCCCAGTGACTGAATCCCCCATGATATTCTCCCACAGACAACCCTGTGTACCAGGTCCTCACAGCCATGCAGGTTCTCAGCCTCACACCTTGGTGGTCATGGCAGGAGGATGAGGATGTGAATGGCAGCTCAGGGGCAGGAAAGGGCAGTGAAGTTTATGCACCCTATAATCCCCATCAGAGGCACTTTTGTGCACCACAGCTGAGAGTTCTGTCCATCCAGATCTGGAGATCTGATACACGACATGCATATTCCCACGTGTGAGAGGGCACAGGCGGCTCTGTGCGGTAGGATGAGTAGGATGAACCCTCCTGACACTCCACCATGCCGAGTACGCTTTTCCCAGGAGCGTTTCTTCCCTCCGTTATTAGATCTGCTTTAAGCTGCTGCAGAGCTGCACCCTCAGTAACCTCCCAGGGGCGCTTGGAAACCTCCCCAGGTTGCACACCGTGGAATAAGACATCAGCACATTCCAGCGGCACTTTTAACTCTGCTCCCCTCCCTAAGCCATCCGCGCACGCAAATCTCCTCTGCGGACTAAGGAAGGCAGAACTCCGATTGGGAAGGACCCCCTCCTGTTTCCTGCGCCTTTCTCCAGCAGCAAACAGAACCATTCGGCTTCCGAGCCACCCTCGAGTCCCGCAGGGCTGCCTGAGCGGGGTGGGATAAAGAACCAGCGGGATGCTGAGCCGGCGGAGCGGAGAGCCGGGTCCTGGCTGTCGCTCCGTGCTCGGCCCTGACATCTAGTGGAACAATTCCTCTAAAGCACCTCCAGCTGAGCAGGAAAGATCAGGGTTTGCTTCCCTGCAAAGCTCGACGGAGCAACCATTCGTTGGTATGGTCGTTTCTTTTATCGCACTTAACACTGCCAAAGGATTTGTTGCGGAAAAAAGGAGGAGGTCGCTGCATGAACAAAGAGGATGCACTCTGGGTAGTAGTTTTCACTTTTTCCTCCAAATCTGAACTTCTTTTTGCTGTCAGGTGGATGGTCTTCTCGTTGCAGCAGTGACAAACATCAGTTTCACAGTTACTTCTTGATTAACACCATTAAATGAAAACCAACTGTGACACAATCCCAAGAGACCATAGGGTAAAACTGTCAGGGAGCTCATAATAAACCCTGTGAAAGATGCAAAATTGCTATGGGCTAAATTTTCCACCCGGCTTCTCAGAACACAGCTGTGCCACACGTAAGTACCACTGTTTGCACATGCAACCCTTGCTCTGTTTTCACAGGTGAGAAAGGAGCTCTCAGTGCACAGGAACATTTTGTCAATATAAACCAGATTTTTCAACTGCTCGGCTGGAAGTGATGCACATAATTGTCTTTCATAAGGAAATACATAAAAACCTCATTGCAGCTGAGAGGCCAAATGTGGTTTTTTGCTCTTGGAAAGTTGTTGAATGTTTGTGATGCATTTTGTGTAGGAGCTGAAAGCATTACAGTGACAGTGGCAACAAAGATGACCAGCTGTTGTTGAGGTACAAGAGGAATCTTTATTCATAAGATTTAGAGACTCTGCATTTGTGGTGCTTGATCACCAGCACAGACAAATTGAGTTTCCCATGCCCAGACAGCCCTGCATGGGGCTGGGTCTGAGAGGTTCATGCCCTCCCACGTGCAAGTCAGATCTTTACAAAGGCCAAACCTCATTCTTTTACATCCTTCCAACCGGGGCACAGAGAAAGGGGCAGGAATGCCTTACATGACCCCAGGAATTTCTATCCCAAGGTTGGAGTACTCCTCAGAGATGTATTTCAAGGTGCCTGGCCACGTGACTGACTGGCCCTGGGGCAAGTTACTGCCCATCATCTGACTCTGCCTGTGAGGCACACCTGACTTCATCTCTAATGCCAACAGAGTTGGTTACTGGGCTGTGCTGATTGTTGGCAACTTATTAGACTGCTTTTGGTTGCATGTCTGGACCTTACAAGTCTGATCTGAGACAGCTGAAGTAGAATCAGAGCCAAAGCTTTTGTACTCTTTGAGTCTGCTACTTGATTCTTCATGAAATTCAGGGGAGAGGCAGTGTCAGAGAGCTCCTGCAGAACAGGGACATCTCTGCTGTTAATGTGCTGGGCAGTGCCTCTGTCTCAGGGCCAGGGCTTCTCCTGGATGGTTTATTTAGAATTTGCACAGTTTGATCACTGCACAAGTCTTAAACAAGGAACTAATTGAGATTTTAATAAATGGTCACTGCATGCTAATTGAGTACCCGCTTGATTATTTAAAGATATTATGTGAAGTTTGTGTAATTGGTTACATTGGTATTAAATTAGCATATAAAATCTCCTGCAACTGTCTTATGATTTAATGAGGCTGTTATAGTGCGTGAATAAAACGGTGATTGATGAGTGAAAACCTCTTTTCCGAGCACCGAGATTGTTTAATAAGGTCAGAAATATTTCTGACATGTACTGAGTTACTCATGTTATGCAGGTCACTTTTTGACAACAGAGTGACCCATGCGTATAATGAGGACTTTGGGTTTGAAGTGGATTCCTAACTAACCCAGCATGTGACTGGATTTGGACCTGCAGTCTCCCAGCAGTTCACGAAAAAAAGAGAGGTCACTACTCTGTCCTGGCTGAACTCCTCTCTTTTTAATTGTCAAGCACTGAAATGAACTGAGCTGTATTTCAGGGTGCAAAAGAATAGAAAATATAAAAGGCAAACAGTAATCTGGAAAAGGAGGATTTGAAGCTTCTTCTCACATTACTGTAATCCTGATGCCAGCTCCATCTGACAGCTCAGAGCTGCCTCATGTGTGGTCTGCCTTGGGTGTGCTGAAAACCCAACATCAGCCCAGGGACAGCCCAGCCAAACCTCCTTTCCTTTGGCTATAACTCCCACCCCCTACTGTTCTGGCAACAGAAAGGTGCAGTGTCTTAAGAGAATCTTTGATGGTCATTACAGGAATTGGTCTTGTGGTGTGTTGCACTGATTTGGGGCCAGAGTATGTGGACAAAATGGCACCAGTAGATGCCTTTGAGCAGAGCCGTTCCAGCAGCGTGGGGGGAGAGGGGACAATACCCTGCAATGAACTGCTTTGCTGGAATGCTGGAATTCACTGGCAATTGGTGTATGGAAGAACAGCCACGTTGGCAGGAACTGAGGGGTGTTTGCAGGGGGTGTGGAGTCACTCGTGCTCCAGTGTTCCTGAGCTGATGGCAGTGTAGTCAGCCGCATAAGGTGAAAATATGGATGCTAGGATTTGATGTAACTGAGCCCTGCTCTGCCAGTGTGGAAAGCAGATGTTCCCAAGTTTCCAGGTGTTGAGAAATGCTGTGTCAAGCCCATGGAAAAGCTTGCCAGGTAGTTTGAAGATTGCTAGTTTTCTCATCTTCTGGGCACGCTCCCAAGCCAGTGTTTAATGCCTGATACAAGACAGACAAACATCTGTCAAGACTGATGTAGGCAGGCAGAGCTGCTCCTGCCTTGGGGCAGCCAGACAGTCTAGGTGATCTTTTGAGATCCTTTCCAGCCCTTATCTGAGACTGATTTTCTGGAGAAATAGGACTTGTACAGACCTTCTGCTTGTCTGTCCTCCCCCTCTCCAGCAGTTTTGGAGCCAATTGGCCAATTTTAAGCATGGTGAAGAGTGAAGGAGAATAAATATTGAAGGTTATGTGGCTGTGCACATCCAGGATTCCTGACAATCATACTACCTGTGCTCACAGTGGGTAGGAAGCAGAAGATGTGCCAGGGTTGGTGTTTTTTGTTGCCACGTTTCCATTCTGTGCTCTGGCTCTGCAGCAGGACGAGCATGCAGGATCCTGGTGTCTGTGTGTGAACAGACTGCCCAGGCCTTCCACTGCTCTGAAGATACAGGGACAAATTTTGAAAACAAGGTTCATTGCATTCCTTCTAGAGGTCTGATTCCTTATCTCTTTCCCTCCTGCTCACTGGCTTGATTTTGCATGCTTATCTGTTACATCCTCTTCCTGCCCAATAAAAAGCCATTTTTGGAGCCGGATGTGCACATGTGCCTGAGTGCTGACCTCTACAAAGCTTTTTAAATATCCCAAGCTGCAGCCACACATTTAATTGGCTGTTGTTTGAGTCAGTATTCTTATTTATTTGCACTTATGGCAGAACCCTGCAACCTAGCAGACCTAATGAAGCTGGGTATCAGGAGTACTGGGGTGGCTTCTGATTATGGAGGGTGTGTGGGGTGCAGCCAGATCATACTTCTTTCTGCCACAGAGCCTCCAGGCAGATTCTTGTCTGAGACTTGTACCAAGGTCTGCTCAAACACGTAAGGTCAAATCACAAGCTGTGCTTTTGATTATGCCAGAGTTCATTCCAAGGAGGAGAAAACACAGTTGTGTGTTGATTCTTCATCAAAAACTCTCCATCAGTTTGCCCCCACAGCTCTCCAATCAGCATCAGAGAAGTAATCCCAAGGTGTCTCAGCCCAGAGAGCCGCAGGGAATATCAGGCACCAGTGTCTACAGAAAGGGTGATGGCCCAGAGCACTGTGAGAGAGGACCACGTTTCCCTGGGTTCACATACAGAGCCTGCAGACAGGGCAGTAAGGTGCCCCGAGGGCAAACAACACCCATTTCCCTGTCTGCTGGGGCACAGTGTACAGTGGCAGCTGACAGGCAGCCTGGAAACCACTGCCTAACAGGCAAAGCTGAGGGGGAAGCTAAAATGAGCACGGAGACCAAGGTGTGACTCACAAAAAACACACTCCAGGCTGGGGCTGGTTCTTGCTGCAAAGAGAGAAAACAAAGATGGTAAGAAATAAGGTAGAAAGCCACAAAGTGACGAAGTAGCTTGCTTAGGGTCACACAACAGGATGGTGGCAGAAGTCGAACTGAGCTTTCTTGGTGCCTAGTTTAGTGCTAGTTCAGCTCAGCTGCCTGGCTTCCAGTGTGTTGTGACTGCAGAGCCCACAGTCACTTAGGCCTGTTATTATTTGTACGTCTGTTGAAGCAGGTTTCTGGATTTCACCCATGCTGGTCTATCCTCCTGGGAAGTCGAGTGGAAATGCTGCAGCCTGCAACGATCTCATTCCCCTGCCAATGCACTGGAATCACAAGCGTTTGCGTTCGCTAAATATAGCAAAGAGGGACCTGTGGTTGATCAGTATTTCTCCCATTAGTGCTGTAGGTGGAACTGCACTTAATAGGAATTACACTAAATGGATATAGGAGACATGGGGATAATTGACCAAACTTGTCTTAAATGTGTTTGTGGAGAGAAAGAAGCCGCAAAATGACAGGCATTTTCCCCATTAGCCTCTCTAGAGAAGTTGCAGGCACTGTAGGCCAGATTCTCAGCTAGAGGGATTTGCCACTGCCTTTTTGTCTTCCCTGGAATCAGGCTGATTTACCCCAGATGCAAACAGTTTATTGGAGTCGCCTGGAATATTAAATGTCTTAGGCTCGTGGAAAAGTTAGGAAAAGACATAACTACTACAACCACAGGTTTATTGTCATGAGTTTGAGCTTTTAAAATAGGAATAACTGAGCCTGCTGAACAGTAGAATTAAGGCCAATATGCCCACTGGTGTAAATGAGCATGTAGCTGTACGGCCAGAAATCGGATTCCACACATTATGCCAGGAAGTAATTTAACACTGAATATATTATTTCCTTAATATACAATGTATGCAAGTTGACAGGCTCATTTCCCAGAAGGTATATTTTAGTACCAGTACACCTGAAACTGCAAAATAGATATGTCTTTTGTCTTTCCTCTTCACAAACACAAAGCTGTTTATTTAAATGAAAGGGGACTTAATGCGCCATTTATAGATGTGCATTTTGTTCAGGTATTTGCATTCAACACTGATTCCCTTTCATTTCAAAGGAGGCAGTGGAAGGATTTGTAAATTATCCCCAGCCACTCTACACATCAGTCTAAAAGCCAGAGGTTGTGTTCTTTTCACAATCACCACTGGGGATTGTGCTACACAGTAACCTCCATGTAATGGTTCTGGTCTCTGACCCCACCTCCAGCGAAGTCTTCTGCCAACATCTCTTTATGCCAGCGCATTCGTCTTCTGGTGACACATGGATTTCTCAGGCCTTGGAAAGATCTTTGAAGGGACATTATACTGCAATGCACTGACATGCTTCGTGGCTCTAATTTGGGAAAAAAGTCTTGAAGTTAAGTGTGCCACTAAGATTGAAGGAAGAAGCTTTACTTAAAAAAAATTTTCTAGCCACCATAGTGACAGGAAAAAAATAACATCTAGGGATGCTTTTTCCCCCCCGGTGTCATGCCAGTCTAATGACTCTAGGACCTGAGTCATGATTTTGGAATGCTCCATTGACTCCACTGAAAATTAAGCACTTCAGGTTGAAGTGCTTGTATAAGTCTTGTCTTGAGTAAGATTAGATTTATACTTGTGTTTAAGTGCTTTGCTGAACAAGGGCACAATTAAGTTAAATATGATTATTTTGTTTCCAGAGACAATCCCCTTTCACGAGTCTGCAGGAAACAGCTCCTGCAAATGCATTCATCCTTAGGAATGAACACAAACGCCTTTACCAAGACTCAAATGAAAATAGAGCAGTTTATTTTAAAGAGAGGCTGGATTTTCATCTTTTCTAATAAAAAAAGAAAACCTGATTAAACTCTTTACACTTATAAGTGCCCTACTTTCAAATCAGACCTGACACTAAGTAGGTTAGTGGGAGGGGAGCTTTAACGAATTTCCTTTAACAGAACTTGATGTGATCCTCTGACCTGAATTTTCAGGCTTAATCTGCTTTAAAGAACATGCTTGAACCTAAACCAACAGCAAAACTCACAAAAGAGCTAAGTTGTTAATGTAAAACAACACCACCACAGCGATAACAACCCCCCAAACAAACACAGAACCCCAGCCTAGGACTGGGCACAGTCAGCCTGTGCTGATTTAACTTGTGCAAGTGTGTGTATGAGTGTGCTTGTGGGCTCCTGTGTGCTTCTTTTTCTTGCTTTTTTTTTTTTTAAGGAAGAAAAGTGGCTATTGAAAGTGTTAAAGAAGCAAACCTGGGACTAAGCCCAATGCTACTGAAAGGGGCTTTTGATGATACATCCCCTGAAAAACTACAGTCGTCCCATAAGTCATCAGATATGGTATTGTAAAGGCATTTAAATGTGAGGTCCTGTCAAGTTATGCGAAAGCCCCGTGATATATGGCCCAGAGGAGTTTATCTTGCTCTGGGAAAAAAAGACCTTGGAACTGACACTTTATATTCCAAAGCCAATAAAAACATCTTAAAATAACGCCCCCTCCCTTCCTCAAAGAGCAACTGACAGTGAGAGAGAGATCAGGGGTGGGAGAGCAGTGATCAGCAGTGATTCGGTTTCTGGGTCTGAGAACTTTGTTGTGGGCAGTGCAACTCTGATGATTTATAATTAACTCCAACATGAAGAAGAAAATGCCAGGCTTTCATAACAGCACTACAAAAATAACCACATTCTCAGTGTTTGCAAAATTGGAAACAAATGTCCCAAGGAAAACAAGAGCTCTTTACAGCCCTATCCATGCTTTGGAGCAAGGAAAATGCTGGAATTCAATCAGGACCACAGATGATGAGCCAATATCATTTGTCATGGGAAATTCATCTGGGTAAAACAGGATTGCTCCATTACCCTTCCATCACTCTAACAAATAACTGGATTGAAATCTCTTAAATTAAAAGCAGTTAAGACCTTTTCTTCTTTTTGGCAGAGAAATATTGTCATCCTCTGTACCCCGAGGACCTGAAAGTGAAAACTGATAGACTAAAAGATATACATTTCTTGTCTTGCATCCAGCTGGTGACACAAGATTCTTGATTTCTGGCTGATCACATGAGTGATCTTAGGTAGTAGCAGTTGCTTAAAGACACCTGATGGTTTTGGGGTTTGGACCCAGCACATTCTGGTTTATGGGATTTTAAGTAGGGCATGTTATTTCAATTTAGCAAGATATTACTTTTAAAGATGGGAGTAATCCCAGTACAGCCAGTGGGGCTACCAGGCAGAGATGTAAAGTATCTTGCTGACTCAGGACCCAAATTAGACAAGTAGCAGTGGTGTAAAAGCCCCCAGAGGATCACAGCGAAAATCCTGAACTGGGTCATGAGGAAATAGTAAAGATGAAAAGTTTCTCTGAGGAGGATTCATAAGGGAAGCCCCGAACAGATCATTGCTGGCTTCCATTATGTCAGTAGGACTCTTGTGCTAATGGATCTTTTTTCTTAACAATTAATCTCTAGGGTCCTGGGATTTTAGAAACCTCTCTATTTCTGCATCTCTATCTATCTCTATCTCTATCTTTAAAAAACTTATAATTCTTAGAGTCGAAGGTTAAAAAAAAAGCTGATATAATCATGACTCCATTTTCCCAAATGCCAGTGCCTGTCCATATGCACAGAGGAGCAGATACATTCAGAAAGGAACACAGAACAAAATGCTCTTCTTGAATTCCTTTGTGAGTCCTTATTTTGTGGATCCTGAGGTGAGATGTGTCAGGGACATGCTCAGCACTCCACAGCTGAATCCCCTAGGGGCTCCCCCATTTTTATTGATATATTTCATGCTAAGTACGATACAGAAAGTAGTCATGCCAAGCAATGATGACAGTCCCTGACCAGGAGTGTTTACAGTAGAAAAAACACAAATCAATGAAAGTCACTGCCACTACACAACAGAGCAAATGCAACACTAACCTGACAAAGGAAGACAAAAGCAAATGTGTAATGAAAACATCCTCTCAATGTGTTTTTTATACTCCAGTGACTCTATAGCCAGCATTTATAACTACAGCCACCTATATAGCTGTCACTCCATTCCTGATAAGATGTATCCCTGTTTAAGATGACAGTTTCTTTGGAGCTACTTGAAAGGAAAGCGCTGTGATTCTCAGTCATTATTATTTTGGTCCAGACTTAACATTTTTCTTTTTTTTTTTTTTCTTTTCGTTCTCTGCTCCAGCTGAACTCCTGTCAAATGCACCCATTGGAAACAATAAGATAAACCACCTCTGTCATTTACTTCCAATGCAGGAAGTCTTAACTGTGCTCTCTGTTCATTAGCACTCCCAGCTTCCCGAGCAGCCATCCAGAGAGCTGCTGCAGGATTCACCGACTGCGAGCCTCTGAAACCTAATTTTGATTCATGAGCTGGAATCTCTCTAGCACAGCCCTTGTGGAGATCCAAATCTAGCTGGGTTTTACCTGGCCTCATGCTTGCTGAGCCAATATTTGTCCATATTAAGAAGATTTTGCAGAAATCATCTGAGATCTATTGCTGGAGATGTTTTGCAGTATGGGAGCTTGACAAGATGGTTTTTGTGTGCTGTAATTTGGAGGTCGCTCCAGACTTCTGCAGAATCTCACTAGTTTTCTGTTCTGCTGTCTAGTAGAAATCTTGTTGCTTTGCTGAATATAATCAAACATCTCTCAAATTAACAGTTATCAGAGGCACTGGGTACTTTTTGCTTTTATAAAAGAAGAACTTCAATATTAGGTCTGTCTTACTCTGAAAGATATTTCTGTGTGGCAAATGCACTAGAATTAGTCCACTGGAAAATATCCATTTAACAAAACTCAAGTATTTTCAGAAGTGTAACAGCTTCATCAACTTTACTATGGGAAGATATTTCAAAATTCACTGAGATAAGACTGAAATGCTTCATTTGATAAGAAAGGACCTTTAATTCCAAAAGGGTCAAAATGTTTCCTTTCAATTTCAATATAATTTCTTATAATGTATGAATTAAATTAAAAAGAAATACAGTGTGAACACATTTTGACCTTTCTGACGGAAAACTTGGTTTTGCAGCATAAATGAGGACTGTTTCAACAGAAAGTCTGAAGTTCTTAGTTTTCTTCCATATTCAGAATGAAACACAACTTCAAAAATGTTGATTTTCCTTTTCACATTTTTATGTTTAGAAAAATTTAAATTTTCTCCAAGAGCTGCAGACGTTTACCATACTGGCATCTACATGCTCAAGATGTTGCTACTTCAGTTTTTCCTAGAGAGTAGGACCACGATTGTCTTTAAAATAATATTAATATTGCATTTATTGGCATGTAGCCATATCTGTGAATTCTTGAGAAAGCTCTATTTTAATAAATGGATTATAACATTGATTGGTGATAGTGAAAATCCCCATAAACACTGGCTGACTAAAATTCAGGTGAGGAAAATATTATATTAATTTAACGGGAAGAGAACCTGTTGTAAAAAACGGTCTCGTGTCGCCCCAGTGTCTGTGCCAGTATCATGAGTCCTGACCAGGTGAAATTGGAGTGGATACTTGAACATGCAGGAACTGATTGTGGACTCTGTCTGGCCAGCCAGCCTTTCCTTCTCCACTTCCCCAGAACTTAGACATCCGCACTTGGGAAATTCTTGTATCTTCCCCAAATTTTTCTCGAGTACATTGTTGTGCAACACACTGGCAGCTTCCAGTGCTTCTGTGACTACACGTCTATGGGAGAGTTTTTGTCTGGGAGGAATTTGCTAGGTTGAAGGAAAAATAAAGGAGACTGCATTCCCTCTTCCTTTAGGATCTCACAGTGCATTGGCATTTTTCTGGCTGTGGGATGGAGGCTTGTCCATATATCTGCAAAGTCCTTCATGCACATAACTTCCAGTCCTGCTCCCCCAGGTGTCACTGATTTACCTCTGTTCTCTAAACTGGTTAAAGCAACACTTTCCTGCTGCTCCTCTCTCTGCTTAGCTGCCTGTCAAGGACACCAGTCCTAAGGTCCCTCTTCCTGATGAAGAAACACTCCTCCTGGAGCTTGTGGGATTTACCCAGCTCTAAGGCCTCGACAATTTTGTGTATTAGCCAATGCTAGCGTGAACTGTGCTACAAACTCATGTAACCTCCTGTTTGTCTCTTCTGAATTTTTACCTGCTTTTCCAAGATGAGAATTGGCCCATTTTTTATTCTCCTATGCAAAACTAATTCTTCTATTTTAGACCTTAGAGATGCTTGTATTGAAGCAACGAGGGAGGAGCTTGGCTGTAAAAGACTATCCCAAAAATGCCAAATAAAACTGGTCTTTGTTTTGTGCCATTTCCGGACTCTGCAACATTTTAATAACAAATCCTGAAACCATATGACAGTAATATGGAGCATCTTTTTATGATAAACATAAGTAATGAGCCTTGTCAAAGAGACACGAGAATGAGTAATACATAGCAATCTCCATTCAAAGAAAAAGAAAGAACAACTGTTGGGGGAAAAAAAAAAGTGACATTTCCCCAAATCTCTGCATATCGGTGGCCATAAAGCAGTAAAATTCCAGGACACTGTGAGCTTAGGCACACAGAGAAGTAAATGGGAAAAAATGTTTGGGAAGACAATGTAACATTGTCTCATAATTTACAAACCCCTAATGATTTCCAAAGCTGGTATGTGAGATTTACCCTCCTTTTTTGGCATTCAAATTGACACAGGGGCTTTTTCCTGCCAACTGGAACATTCTTTAGGTGTTTTTTTTCTTCGCATGAAGATCGTTGTGATCCCATGCTTGCTATTATTCATAAATTAATTTCTGGCATCGCAATAAATTCTAGGAAAACCAATAAACCACAAACGTACAGCTAATTCTTTGTCATTTTTCATTCTTTCTTTCCTTTTTTTTTTTTTTTTAAGAAACATTCCGTGGGAAAGAAAAAAAAAAGAAGCAGTAAATGTTTGCCGAGGTGCTGGATCCACAGCAGGAATTTATGTTTCCAATTGTTCTTCCTAACTTGTCAAAGAAGTTTTATTGCAGTCGACAATCTTTATTGGGTCTGTTGGGCAGGGCCAGCTTCAGAACATATCTTAGAATGTAATACATGGAAACACATTTCCAGTGCCTGGTGAAACTGGGGCAGATCCCAAAACTCTGACTTGGTTTCTGCTCAGTCTTTACTATGGGATCAACAGGGTGATCAAAGGTTCCCCTTTCTGTGGAAAAACTCACCTCTGGAAAAGTCATGGGGTCCTTAACTGTTGCATGAGGTAAATGTTCACAGCTGCATTTAACTGAAGTTTCAGCTCACCAGGAATTTTCGTTTCAGAAGTAGAAGGGGTTGCTCACCAAGATGTGCATCTGTCCTTGCACATTGCCCACGTGTGCACCACCTGCTTTGGGGTGGAAAATGGTGCTTCTCACAGCAGCTGTACCAAGCAGGCTGTCATGGGCCAGGCAACAGAAGAAAACATCATTAACAATTCAGGGAGAGCCTGTCACTTGCAGCTCATTCCCCAAGACAAAGGAAAATGTGTGTCTAGTCCATTAGGCAACTGAGATGTGAAAATAACTCCATTTTTCTTGGTGCGATAATACAGATTTAGAGCCTCATTTCCATTAAAATTACTGGGTTGAAATGTCCACACCAGATCCTTATTATGATTAATATATAGACAGGCAGGTATGTACATATAGTAGCTCTAACTCATCTATCCATCTCTTTTGGCCAAGCTGGGTTCAGATTCAAATTTCCTTTGGGGAACAGGCAGAGATTGTGAAGTCCTTCCCTGCTTGAAGACTTTACTCCAGAGTTTAATGGGATTTAGGCACCAACTTCCCACTGAAGTATTAGGAGTATCTAAGTGCACTGAGGAGCTGGGCATCCCAGCTTCAGCTCTAGGAAAGCTTCAAGAACTTCAGCTACTTAAAGAGTGCCACATCACTGGAGATCATAGGAGTTTTCTTGGCCATCTGGAAGCTGAGCTCCAGCACCTGCAAGTTTTTCTCTTTGAGGCTTTCATGCTACAGCTTGGGAAAGCTTGCATGAGCTGCCATGTCCTGCCCTTGAAAGCATGGAGGTTCCTTCAGGCTTGAGGGGCATTGCTGGCAAGAAGAGCAGATTTACAAACAGAAGGGATGAATGAACTCTCAGCATCCTTCTAAATGAGGAATAGCCCTGCCCAAAGTTTTCTTATGTGAGCTGCCTAGCTTCAGTTCAAGTACTACAGCAATTAGGAAAACCTTGCTTTTTGCCAACAAGGGATGATTAACAGAAAGTTGTTTGTTTTTTCTTTTAACCGCTCTTCTTTCCAAGTGAGTCCTGTCAAGACTCAACCAGGCCTGCAACAGCACTTGGAATTCCCAGCATGCCAGGTGGTAATACTAAGATGTAAAACTCCTACAAAGTGTTTTTCTTGGAGTTCCCCACCTTTCTCACTAGAGTCAAGAGCACACAGGCAGGATGTTTGCACAGGTCTGTAGATCCCTTTCAGCTGCTGGTAAAGAATAGTAAATAATATGCAGTACATGCACATGTATGACACCCTCAGCCCTGTGGGGCAGTGTGGGAAGGATGCTGCGGGGAACTGCTACACAGGTCAAGTAGAAGCTGTAGGTTTTTCCTTCCAGCCCTGTGTGGTGTGTGGGTGTGCTTGGGTTTTGCTCTGATCTGATTAGCTCTGTGATAGCTGCCATCTTCAGTTGCAGAGTCTTTGGATTCATTGACGTGCCAGAGCTGTGGTCACTTAATGAAATACAACCCATCAGCTCAGCTCCAGTAATATCCCTGTGTGCACTCCTGCCTTGCTCCAGCAGCAAAGGAGGCCAGTTTAGTGTCAGTGCCTTTCCCTAAGGTCAGGTGAGGTCAAATTAGGTCGCAGATGATGCTGCCTGGAGCTCATGTGTGCTGGGCTCGTAGTTCAGCAGAACGCAGTAATTTGTGGTGTGAATGTATATCTGAGCCTCTTGTCTGCTTTGGTTTTTGAGGGATGATTGTGAAAGCTTTTGGAGGAGATGCCACCTATGAACAGCTCTTGGGTGGTGTGGAAGAAATGGATGCGAGTGTGACACCAGGAAGACCAAGGGAAAAAAACTCAATTGTGGATGAGGAGACTGGGCAGTCATATGTCTCCATGTCTGGAAAAGAATCCTTCCTTTCCCCATCTTCCTCCAGTCCATTTCTTTTGCTCCTCATCCTAAGAACAAAACGTGATGGTATCCAGTTCACTGCAGGACTGAGAGCAGTGGACAGTCAGCTGTGGGTTGGCAAGAAATGATTCATTTTTCCAGAACACTGCACCGCTCTTTTATAAAACTTATTAGTGTTGTTATAAATCAATGAACATGGTTTATAATAGCAATGATGCCCTTGAAATCTGTTAATACTGCAGTCAGTGGTGGCTTGCCAGAGCATTTAGTGCCCTTGGTTTCACCTTGGGCTATTAACTAACAAATCGGTTATTAGCCAGTGGTAATGACCAATTTTCTAGGGATGATTGCTTAAATATTGCCCACCTTGAAAAGAGAATTATTGCTCAACTGAAAACTGAACCCTTATTTTCAACTCGACAGAGCTAATGATCTTATCTGATTTCTTTATCTTCCTCCACCTACTCCAAGGTGGTCCGAGATCGTATTACCAGAGAATGGCTTCGCCTTCTGCCTTCTGTGACTTGAGTCCAGGAAAAGTTCCATATTTAATATTTATTCCCTAAGCATCGGTGGATGAAGACAGATGGTAATGAAACCAGCGTTGCTGAAAGTGACCACAATGATAATAGATTCTTTATGATGTCCAGAAATTCTGGACTCTCAGTCTCGGCTTAAATGTAGCGTGGCGCCAAGCCCGTCACCTTAAGCTTAGTATTCCTGTCATCTCCCTGACCTGTCTTTAGACCTGATGAGTGCAGGCTGAACTAAAGGCATCAATCTGTCTTTCTCCCCCTATAAATGTTTTAAATACCCAAAGCTGGTCACAAATGACACATTCTTCAAGAAAACCTGTGTGAGGTGGGGGCTGGGAGGCAAAATATCTAGGGTAAAAAAAATGAAAAAAAGAGAATCTTTACTCTGGAGCTCATTGGATGTCTATGTTTGTTAACATTCTATACATTGGAAGGATATGCCTGTGGTTTGTGCTTTCTGCTTCTTACAGTCATCTTCCCAAAGCAGCATGGTTTAGATGCTTTTGGAATCATGATCCTATTCATTTTTTCAGAAGTGCCAACACCCACATATGAATTTAGTATATGGAGAGTGGAATTTTGGTTGTTAACTTTTGAGGATCCCTTAGGACTCACCTAGGTGAGCAAATGAAAGGGTTTTGACTTGAAGCTGAATTTCCCTCTCTTCTCAGGCTAATTCTGCTGCTAAATAAAACCTCTGCATTTCAGAAATGAAAACACCTAAGTGTGGTTGTAACCAGCAATAGTTTGGACCTTGAATGGATGGGGTGGGCTTGGAACTAGGAGTCAGAGGAAGAATTTGGGCAGCATGTTTGGGTCCTTGGACTCCTGGTGCCAGCAACGCTCTCTTGCAGCTCACACACAAATTATGCTGTAGGATGCAGCTCCTGCACTGTGATTCCTGCACAGCTGCAGGGCCAGGCCTGCCTATGGCAAGCTTAAAAGAGAGGTCCATGATTTCCACAGGCTTGGAGCATACTGTATGCTCACCTCTCTGCTCCTGCATCAGGAATGTGTAAATGGGAGTTTAAACCAGTGCTATGGTACCAGATGGACTCAGCTTCTCCCTGCCCAGACATCTCTCTCTCTTAGGAAAAAAGAAAACCAGTCAAGAAAACAAACAACACTGTTCTGTGCACAAGCAACTTCTTTTTTTATACCATCTTCTCCTTTTACTTTGCTTCATTTATCTTATCCTTGAAGGCTGTGCAGTTTGTGCTGTTATAATGGAAGTTGTACATGCAAGTGAGCTCAGGAAAATCAATGGCAAAAATCCCTGAGTCCTAAAAGTTGACATGTACATGGCAAATATTTGAGGAGGGGTGGAGATGAATTCTTAGCTAAAACTGGAAAAGCTTGTATGCCTATGGAGAAATTTGATGTCTTTGTTCTTGGTGAGTTTTATGCTGCTTCATTTTTTTTGCAGTTGGACTTGATGATCTTAAAGGTCTTTTGCAGCCTAAAGGATTCTATGATTCTATTATATAAAATAACATTTGAAACAGTACAAAATAGTGCAACGTGGGTGTAAGAAACTGCATCTTACAGGGCAGCAATGGAAAATCAGGCCCACTGAGCAGGGACTGAATCTTCTAAGATGCTGCTGGATAAATAAATAAATAGACTTTCTTTTTTCTTACTTTCCAAACAAGAGCAACATGCAGTGCTCTTCATCTGTCTGAGACAGCAGGAACAGTCTGCTGGGGACATTGGGGAGCATCTTTCTTGCCTCCACTCTCTGTGCTGCCAGTGTCAGGTCGCTGGTGCTGGGTCTTGTTGAGATTCCCAGTCCAACAAGAGTAAATAATGGATGTTGCACCAGCTGGCTGGTTGGCCTGTAAAATTCTGTTTCTAAACACAGGATAAAAGGAGAGACAAAAAAAACCCCTTGCTCTCCTGTCCATATCCCTAATACTGCTTCACTCTAAGGTATAAAATGTAACTTTTACCAAGCAATGTTTTTAGAAGATTTTTCCAAGTTCATTAGGCCAAAGCATAGTCATTCTGTATGGTAGGGCTCTGCATTTATGTTTGTGTTAGTTAAATTAGGTATGTTACTTCTTTACACCAGCTAAAACACTTGCAGCCTGGTAACCATCAAGAGTGCTCTAAAAGTCCAGAATTAACAACCCAGGAGGGTTCGCTGGGGTGGGTGCAGGCAGGATATGAAGGGGAAAGGGGCTGTGCAATTGTGTGGCCCCTCTTCAAAAGCTGACTGCTGTCACTCTGCCCTCACTGAGAGCTCAGAACCATTCCCACAGAAGGCAGATTTATGCCAATGCCAGCAGCATTGGAACCACCCCTCCCTGAACTCAATACCTTGAGGACAGGCACTCAGGGAGAGACATCCAAAGTGACTTCCTTGACCAGCTGGAAATACTTGAAAAATGCCTACATTTCAGTAAGTGGGTGCTGGACTCTGCTTGAAAACTCATTGAGTGGTTTGAGCCCTCAGAATAAAAGTCCTCATGATCACCAGGCATTTTGAAAAGACTGGTGATTGTTGTGCTGTCAAACTTTTGAGGAACTATATGAAACAGGTAAAGCTCAACAATAATTAGGTCTTTGCTTTCAAGACAGAACATGAAGTCTCAGGAGAGGCACTAGAATTTGGCATGACAAAGTGCAGAACAAATTAAATCATCATTATGCAGTTGGAATTCCCTCCTCTCAGTAACCCACAATACACACAAATGCACCTTAATTTGCAAAATGTATTGCCACCAGCAATTGCAACCAGCAATTTTGACATGGCCTCAAGAAGCAGTGATTTTCTTTCTGCTTTCAACTGACTTCTTGCAAGTCTTTATGACACTTTCTATGTGCGCCAGACCCCAAAGAATAAATTAGCCCAGTAAGTCAGTAGAGAAAAGGTTAACACTGTTCCTCTGGGGAGAGAGTCTGCTCACAGGTGGGAAGAGGGTAGGGCAGCTGTAGGGCCTGATTTGCCTGATGCAGATGAGACTCTTTGTGAGAGAAACAGCCTAAAAAAAAATGAACAAAAGGGGTCAGGGGCTTTGTCAGAACTCTTTTACCGTGGCAAGGGTTTTGTTTCTCTTTCTGATTTTACTTGCCTTTCCTCAAGGTATGTCTAAGATGCTAAGGATAATTTCCTTTCAGAAGCACTGGGGGCTGTGATTTGGGTACTGTGTACCTCTGTTCTTCTGAGGGTCCTCTACAGAGCACAGAGAGGGAATTTCCCCTAATTCTTTTTGATCTGGGGGGTGGCTGCATTTGTCTAAGGATTCTAGATAGGTAGGAGCTCTTATCCAAAGGCAGGTTAACTTCTTAAGGGCTATGGGCTGCAATAACTTCATGGGAACAGCAGGCTTGGAGCTTTCTGGAAGTGTCTGGATTGCTGTACGGGGGTGCAAACACCACACATATAGTGAGGTTGTCCAAGAAATCCTGGACAGATGGTATTCTGTGATGTGGTATGTTCTCCATTACTGGAAACTTTCCTATTGCAATTGGATGGCTTTCTGAAAGATAGTTGAACTCAGCTGCAGCTATTGGACTCAGTGTGGAATTTAATTTAGAGAAGCCCTATGGCCCATGTTGTGCAGGAGATTAGATTGGGTGATCAGTAGTACCTTCTGGCCTAAAATCACAACTGCCTAAGTCTCTAATATATCTAGTTAAAAGCTGGGTTTGGCTTTCACAATGGCCAGGTTGCCCTCAGCAGCGTGAGTTTTTCTAAGCCTCGCACTAGAAAGGACTGCCAAAACCTTCTGCTACAAGGAGCACAGGCATGTACGCAGTGTGCTATACGTCTGCTCCATATATTTGTGGTGAGCAAAATATAAATCTTTCCAGCAAAAGAACTCAGAAGAAGTCTGTTTGCCAAGTTACTTTCCTCCTTGGCTGGGAATTTAAGGGAACTTTTTTTTTTTTTTTGTCGTATAAGCGAGGAAACAATGGAATAGTTCTGACCCCTGCTCTCCAAGGCACATGCTTCCACCACTCTGGGTTTTGCACAGCTTCACAGGGGAAATCAGGAGCAAAAAGTTCAACTCTTGGGGCTTATCTGAGCAGGAAGTTAGTACAGAATAAGTTTGGGGGTATGTTTTAGGCACTGTAACTGTTCTGTGTTAAATCCCAGAGCGGATGTTCCTCTACTAAAGTGCCTTTGTGCAACTTGGCTTGATCCACTTTCCAAGGGGATTAATTTAAACTACAGAAATGGCATTTGTGGCTCAGGAGTTTGTGAAATGGCTACTGTGTTTTAGATTTCAATCCTCATTTATTTAGTGCTCCTTTGCTATATGGTCAGGTCTTTACTAGAGCAACATTGAGTCTTTTTAGAGTAACTGCAGAGAACCATATTGTATTTTTTTCTCTTTTAGTAGGCCAGAATAATGTTGATACATTATTCTCTTTTAGTAGATAGAGAGGTATTGCACGGTTCCCAGGCTTCAAAAAACCCTCCCTTGTGGGCAGCATCTACTGCAAACCTGTTGTCAAAGCAGTACCTTGAAAGTAGGAAGGATGCTCAAAGCAATCCTGAAAAGATCTTGATGGGAACATCCACCTGAATGACACTTGCAGGAAATATTTGTAAGTCTGAAGAAACAAATCTGTAATCATTCTGTTTTTAAACCTAGTAAATGTTAATTAGACCCATGTCAGGGGTATGATCTGTCTTGGAGAAGCTCTGGCTTAAGCAGTGCAGGTGCAAAGTGAGGAAGGATCCCTACAATATCATGTTGTGGAATAACTTTGCTATTACAGCATGGAAGGTGTAGGTGCAAATGACCCATTGATGGAATTTTCTCCAACAAAGTGGTAAATTATTCCTTCTGGTATTTCATGTGTTGATTTACCTCTATTTGTTGTGAAACTTTTCCTGGCAATGCGCATCCCAGTAGTGATAACTGAGGTGTGTACACACAAAGTTGACCAGTGTTAAATAAAGGCTGTATGGAACGGGGGTGATGCACTCCTTAAATACTTCTGCACATCTGTGACTGTCTGCAAGATAGTTCTACTGGTGTGAACACCAGTAATGAAGGCTCAGTCATCCCTGCCTTCATCAGGCTTTCCTCTAGCTGAGATTCTGGTGCTTTCTGCTGTGGAGTGCGAAGTTTTGATGCATGTCCAAAGCCACGGCTGAGACACAGGAGATCAGAACTGAAGGAGCAGATCCAGAATGACACAGATACCAGAATGACATGAACATCTGGAAACTCCATTAGGAGTGTGGATTCCCAGATGGTGTTGAGAGAAGGGGGGGGGAAATTGGGCTGCAGACGCCAGACGGTCTCACCTTGCCTTGGCTGCTAGGAGGGAAAGGAGATGGAGGGGTCAGTAGCAGCAGAAAAACAATGAGGAAGGAAGATCTACTGGAGCTTGTCTCCATTCTCTCATCTCTTTCCACTGCCTTCCGCTGCCTTGGCCAAGTTGCCTGATGAATTTTCCTACTTTCAGCTCTTGGCTTTTTTCTTTGAAGTCATGCTGTGCTCTGGTCCCGGGTGGCTTCTCCTGTGCCCCTGTGCTTCCCCTCTGTCAAGCACATCATTAAAACTCATTCCTTCCAAAAGGTAATTTATACACTCATAAGACTCCACATTAAATATCTGGGGATTTTCAAAGGGAAACAGTAGAAATCATTTCCAAACATGCTAACTTTGCTATCATTTCTAGTTCTACCTTTCTCCCTCCCCTTCCCCCATGTTTCTATTGGTTTTACTCAGATTCAAGGATACCAGCCCCAAGGTGACACTTATTTCTTAAGAGTCTGGAAGACTGAAAAAGATTATATTCAAGTAAATATGATACATTGCTCATTTACAACAGCTAATGAATGGATTAAACCCACCAGGTAGAGTTTTGTCTTAGCAACCTGACTTGAGAACTGTTTTTGATCTCCCTGCTCAGCACTGAAGGCATTAGTACCCATGCTGGTAGTTCGGCAAAAGGCAGCACATCTGATCCTTTGTGCTAATGGGGAACCTGCTGTTTCTGTAAAGACCTTCCTAAAAAGCCAGGAAGAGGTAAACAGTGATCTTGGTTTCCTCCGGTATTACTTTCTTCTCCACCTGCCTGTATAGATTCTAACATGCTACTTTTATTATGTAGGTCATGAATAATAAAGTATTTTGGCTGGAGCTAAACAAAGGCAACAGGTAGGAGGGTCAGGTTTGCTATTTCCTTTGCAGACACTGGCAGGTTTTTTACAGCACAGATGACCAACAAAAACACCGTACTCTGGTAAGGCTTGTTGGGTGCCAAAGAGCCCTTTGTCTCTTTGCTATGTGGCTGTGCTGTCAGGGTAAAATTTTCAGTGATGTCAGATGAAAAACTTTCCCACTGACCCATGATGGTGGTGGTTCTTATCTTTTATCATAAAGCTTGGTGATGATCTGCACCTTTCCCCATTGCTTGAGCTGACTGTAAGCCTTCTCCCCACAGCCTAGGAAACCTCTGCTAGTTTACTTAATACTTCTCCCTCCAGTGTCCTTTTGTGGTGGTCCCAGCAAAACCTTGAAAGGTGAAGGTGAAACATATCAAATAAAATACTCTTGCGGCAGTGCTGGTTCAGCCAGGGGGAGAGCAGTAATGAAAATAGCATGAAAACACCTGACTACGTTTTCAGCTACGTTTTCAGCTCTGTTTGGCAGCTCAAAAGACCTTAGAGGGAACACAAAGAGGCACCAAGCACTGTAGTAATCTTCAGCTACATAATAATAGAGTATTCATTTGTCATTAAAAATTAGTAATAAATTTAACAATAGCATGAGGTGGTATATAGTTTCAAAGTGGAAAGATATGCAGCAATTGCTGTACTTCCCTTATAAACAGAAGATAAAACAACAAATACAATGTGTAACCAAGCAATAATATTCTGGTTTATAGTCTCTGGCAATAAGTTAATAATGGTTCTGTGGTGTTAAGGGCTCAGCACAATTTTAAAGGAATTTGATATTTTGGTCATCCAGGGAACCATTTTTAAAGTGAGGCTGGTCTTATTCACGTGATGAAGCCCTGAAATCATAGAAGTTGACCTGCAACAAAAACAAACAAACAAACAAAAGCTTTTTGATTCTATCATAAACATTTGGCTGTAAATCACCACTAGCCTCAGAATCCACTTAAAAACAATATGAAGTTATTTGACATTTTCTTAGCAGTCAAGCAGAAAGCTCCCGCTCCTGGATCATACAGATTTAGTTTAATGTAGGAGTACAGTAAGTTACCCAGTACCTTTCATGATTATATCAACAGCACTTTCTGTTGGCTGACACATCAGGCTTGTTTAAAATCATTAGACCAAAGCAGACATGCTTCCCTTCACCTTTTTTTTTGCCTTTTCTCATAATTTCTGAATTGATCAGTTATAGGAGATTTTGAGAAAGTAGTAATAAAAATGAAACAGAAGACAGACATTTTAAGAGCTAACTGTTAAATCATCATTATTAGCAACAAAATGGTGTTTTATGACTTTGGAATAAACAAATTTACTAATCTGAAAGCTGTCTCTCTTGCTCCTTAGTCTTTTCTTCACAAGTGCAATTTACAAGAAGAAGCTGTCCGGCTGCATTTCAGGGATACAGGAGAAAGCAGCTTCTGTGTGTAAATTAAAAATAGATTTCAATTTTCTTGCTGCTGTTGTAACTAAACAGCCTGTTAACCTATTTAAATAGGAGAACATACTCTGTACTCCTGTTCTAGAATACATCAAAAATAATGTGATTATGTCTCTTTTGATACAACCCTGTCTTACTGCTACCTATATGCTTTTCCATGAATGATACATGGAATTAGTTCCACGTTTCTTCTCTTACAATTAGCATATTAATGTGCCAGACAGATAACGCTAAAAGCCTGGATGCTTGAGCACACACAGTGCCTTCTTCATGGAGCTGCAACACTCAGCCCCTGTAAGTTCTCAGGAATGTATCTGTACATGCTCTGCCTCCTGCTTGTCCTGAGAGCAGCCCTGACCTATGGACCACAGCTGAGATACTTTAGGCGCTTATTTACTTTGTTGGCCTCAGAAATTCCACTAAAAAAGAAAGGCTCAGTGTCAGGCTGCCCACAATGGGGCCTTTGCTTTTCCTAGGGATGTGTGTGGATGCGTTTGCGTGCGCACGTCACGGCTGCGCGCGTTCCTCCGTATCTCGGACAGTCGAGGGCATTTCTAAATGCCCAGAGCTCACACACAGGTTTTTCCTATGTGCCTGTCTGTATGTTTACACCTCTGCATGCAGGCCATGTGTTTCTGTGTCTATGTATGCAGTGTAGGTTCAGACAGTCTCCCATGGCTTTATATGTCAGGGATCCAGCATGGCTGGTGAAAGTCCCTAATCTTTAGTCTATCTTGGTGAAACACTAATGAACTTGTAAAAACAGGAAGCAGTGGAAAACAAATGAATTTCAGCTGGTGTTTGAAGAGCTGTCAGATCCCCTCGCTGAAATGTTTCAGAGGAACATCTTTCTGATAAAACCTCTGAGAAAAGTGGAGGAGTTTCAGAAGAGTGATTGGAAAAACAGGATGCCGACTGGCAGGCTTTGCTAATGCATTGCATCTGTAAAGACTCCAGCAACTGAACACAGCATTAGCTATGTGAGAGCCACGGAACCGGGGAAAGTTATTACATCTGAGCGTGATGGGAAGAAGGGGGAAGGGGAAAAGCAGCTGCTCCCTTTACGCATCTTGAAGTTTGCAGTTTTTTTGAGCCTTTGACATTTTTCGTTCCATCTACTTTGCTGTCAGCACGCAGCCTTAATTCTAACACTGATGAACAATGCTGCTTTGCAGTCCAGTATCATCTTTCCTCTGAGACTCTCCCAGCATTTCATGAATATCAGGGAAGCTTTGTAAGACCAGCAGGAGACATAGTGAGGGCTTGCTGGCTTCACGTAGGATGCTGCACCTCTTTGCAAAGGTGTCTGCACATCTTTGGCAGATGTTATCCTCATTTTACAGTGGCTTATATCATGGGATTACAGGATCCTTGACTTTCTACTAATTTCCCCTTTTCTCTATTCCAGAGTTTCTGGTCACTGTTAAATTGATCTTCTGGTGCTGGCAACTGTTTTTGGGGGCTGCTTCTTCCACTCCTGTCTAGGACAGGAGTCTGTTTCTTTTTGTCTTAAATCCTGCTTGACTCATGCTCTTGAAAATCAGGGTGTGGGAGTATGACTGGAGCAGAGCCCATACAGATAAAGGAGCTCAAGGATATTCTTGCTTCCTCCATTTTGGACATGTGCTTCAGAAAGCTAGGAATTGGGTCCTGATAGCCAGGAGAGTGTTAAAAATGTAGAGTGAATTGACATGACAGAGAGTGTGAAGCAAATTGTAGCAGAACTATTGATTACACAGAACCAGTCCTGGCTCTGTGGCTTTACCCACATCCTTCCAGTTCTGCTTTCACTGGAGTTGTCCCTCAGAGCTGAACTGGCATCCAAGGAACATGTGTGAGAGCAGGAGCTGTCTGTGGGGTCTCACTGACGAGTCCCTAATGCAACATGCCAGCCTTACAACATACAACTCTGTGTGTTTTCCCTCCTGCAGTGAGTTATTTCTTGTTTCTTTGCATTTAATCCATCAGCAGTTCAATGAAACACTTATGCATGAGCCCTCCTTACTCAGCAAAGCACTGAAACCTCTGTCTGCAAAAAACTCTTCAGAGAATGCCTCTGAGGATATACACGTGCCCTGTTTGGAGTTGGTGCACCCAGAGCATCGTTATGGAGCTGAGAGCTGCCTTTGGATGTCTTTCTGGGGCTGTCACAGCCCTTTCTGGGGGAGTGACTCCGAAGGTTGTAGGCTTTGTTTATGCCTAAGTGGTTTCTAACATCCGAGTCATGGCAGCACAACTGCAATTCCAAACATCCTGATCTCTGCAAGAGGATCTAACAGTGGTCCCAGGAAAGCCAAGGACAGAGCAGCAACTGAAACAATGTAAACAGGAATACATTTAAAACAACAAGATGCAGAAAAATATCCAACAAAGCTGGTCTTCATTAGACTCTTTCTCAGCTGTCTCTCTCAGCCGTTCCCACTGCTGCTTCAGTGCATCCAAGTTCTGTCTGCTCCTACAGCCCTTCCCTGGAAGGCAGATGCTTTTGTGGGTGAAGCAACAGGCTGGGAGTTGGGAGACTTAATTTTGCTACTGAGTTGGGCAAAAGCAGTGTCACGTTTCCTTTTCAGTGCCTGTCCCGTGATTCTTATCACCCCGACCTCCCAAAGGCCCGAGTTCATGCTTAGTTTCATGTACATGAATCACAGCAGCTGTGGTTGATGGGTTTCCATGTGTGTGGAAGGGCTTGGGAGGATCGTGGGGGCAGGCAGAGAGTAGATCTTGCAGGCAGATGCTCTCTTTGAGGAGACTGCTCAGGGCACAGCTCAAAGCGTCTCTGCTCTCTTTTCTGAATATCAGGCAGTGTTTACAGAGATATAAAAATATTTTTCAATCATATAAAAATATCTACTCCTTAATTTCTGTATGCCGTGCTCCTTCCATAACTAATTAATCATCATGATGTCCTATGAAAAATGTAATTATCTCAGTTGTCACTGTCCCATTTCATAGGCAAGGAAAACCCTGGGGACATCTTGCTGTATTGTAGCAGTGCTTTGTTGATCCCAGGGAGCCTGGGTGCCTCTTAAGCCCAAGACAGGGTTTACAAATCTTACCTTGGTTCTGGAAGGAAATATATGATGAAATTTATCATGTGCTTTAACTTACAGAGAAGAAGAACAACGATTTTCACATTTCTAACTTAATGCTTACTTGTTTTTTTGTTGCTTTGCTTTGATCTGCTTCATCTTCTTGAGGCACCTGGCTTCATAGTGTAAGGGCTGCCGTCTGTTAGCTGATTAGATCCTGAGTTTGAACACCCACTCTAACCCTGGCAGGCCCTTTACCTTCTGCATTATCTATTATTTTTGACTGGATAAATACTTTGGCGTTGTGGGGTGTTTTGTTTGCTTGTTTTTTATTTGTATAATCACTGGGTTGTTTAAAAGAGGTATCATAATGATGAGTTGCATTTTTTTTCATTCAGATTGCTGATATTTTGATGGCAAAGGGTTCGCTTCTATCACACACATTTTGTTAATTTGTCAAAATTAAGGTAGGTTTTTAGGCCATGTTGTAGAAAGGTGATAGAAATGTTCAGTCACAGCTGTAGCTAATGTGTGCTTCTAACAGGAGTCAGTGCAAAAATGGAAATTTGGAACAATGGAAAATCTTACTTGGTCTGAGATTCTAGACATCTGAGTTGAGAAAGAATTTTAATTTTGGAACCCGGTTATTCAGTATCTGTCACACACATCCAGCTTCACACTATCATATTCATCAGTGTTATCCAATGCCAGCTTTGACTGGAAATCAGATATTGGATGAGAAGGACTCTGTGCAAGGGTGGCTGTGGGGTTGTGTCCCTTGGTGTTGGCTTCAGCCCCATCGGAACTGCTGGACCCCAGTGCGCTCAGGCTCCCACAAATGTGCAACGTTGACTCTGCGAATCTGTTTCTCTGTGAAATCCTCTATTGTTCTGTGTTTGAGGCCTTGAGAATTCTCTCCATCAGAAAAAATAATTTGCCAGATGTCTTAATAAGCCTTGTGCATTTATAGTTCTATATAAGGAGGATTTTTTAAAGCAGCGGATGTTTATTTTTGGCAGCTTCTGTCTTTAAGGATTTTCCTGCTCCAGCTACCCTCCAGAAAACTGATAAGTGTATCCTCTTCCCATCTTTCAAATTTAGAGATGAGCATCAGGACTGGGTCCAGTCTATACGTTTGGCCTAAGTCCAAACACTGTCTGAGCATGGCAGGTCTGGGGAAATTTCCAGTCCAGGTTACAGAATCTTTGGGTCTGCTGTTTTGTTTTTCATCATTCAAATGAAATAGATATAAAGGTTTAGCCTATATTTCTATTATTTAAGAAAGCATCTATGTGTGTACGTAACAGGAAAGAGAAATTGTACATTGGCTTGAAAATGCTCCAGTTCTAATAAGGGAAACAGCTTTCTCATAGGTTCCCACATCATCAGTCAGCTCATCACATGCATGCTGCTGCAAGACTTTTTTTTTGTGATGAATTGAATAATCACATCTGTTTCTCAAGCTTGAGAAAAGTTTAAAAAGTCATTAACATTCTCCTGTTTCCACCATTGGCAGAATCCACTTTTTTTTTTTTTTTTTTTTTCTTTTAATCAGAATCCTGGCAGTGTAGACACGTGTGCATGTGAAAAACTTGTCTGTGTGTGTTTGTGTGTGTGCCTGCAGCTGAAGTGAGTGTGTGTGATTGTGTGCACTCCCACACAGACAGACAGCAGCGACTTCTGCACAGGCACACAGCCACCACCTGCAGGCACGGACACAGGGATGGATCATAGGGTCAGAGAATATCCTGAGTTGGAAGACACCCACAAGGATCATCCAGTCCAACTCCTGGCCCTACAGACACCCCAACAATCCCACCCTGTGCCTGAGAGTGTTGCCCGAACTCTCCTGGAGCTTTAGCAGCCTTGGGACTGTGACCATTCCCTGGGGAGCCTGGTCAGCGCCCCAGCACCCTCTGGGGAAAGAACCTTTCCCTGAAATCCAGCCTGACCCTCCCCTAACACAGCCCCAGCCATTCCCTTGGGTTCTGTCACTGTCACGCAGAGCAGAGCTCGGAGCTGCCCCTCCACTGCCCCTCCTGAGGAAGCTGCAGCCCCTGGTGAGACCTTCAGTCTCAGTCTCCTCCAGACTGAACAGCCACTCCCCACACAGCTTCTTCTCTAGGCCCTTCACCATCTCCACAGCCTCCTTTGGACGCTCTCTAACATTTCGGTATCATTCTTACATTGCAGTGCCCAAAACTGCCCCAGCACTCGAGGCGAGGCCGCCCCAGCGCAGCGCAGAGCGGGACAATCCCTCCCGGGCCCGGCGCCGATGCTGTGCTCGATGTCCCCCCAGGACAGGGATGTCCCTCCTGGCTGCCAGGGCACTGCTGACTCAAATTCAACTTCCCATCGGCCAGGACCCCCAGGTCCCTTCCCTTGGCGCTGCTCTCCAGCCTCTCATCCCTCACTCTGTTCCGACATCCAGGGTTGCCCCGTCCCAGGTGCAGAATCCGGTGCTTGCTCTTGTTAAATCTCAAACAGCTGATGATCGCCCAGCCCTCTGATTTGTCTGGGTCGCTGTGCAGGGTCTCTCTGCCCTCGCAGGATGGGCTGTGTGTAGAGCAGCGCACGCACCCCCCTGCTTTTCTGCCGGAATTCCGGCTCTTCCCACCGGGAGCAGCACGCAGCGGATGCTCCGGGCACATGCAGGCAGAAGACACGAGAGGGCAGCGTCCCCTCTGCTGCCGCCTCTGCCTGGGCTCGCTCCTATTGTTATGTTTATGCAAACAGCCTTTGACATAATAGCTTTGAAACAGTTGAAAATTGGATTGTGCCCTTAGGCCAAACATTCAGACCACCACCTTGGCTATATTCATCTGCCACAGTAAATTGGGTTCAGCCTTGGCTCCACACACTGTATTTCAGGGAAGGATTACAGTTTAGCAATAACTTTTGTACAGGAAAGACAAATGCAAACTCCTGGCAGAAATATTGGAGCTGTTTAGTTGTGCAACCCCCTATCTGGAGGAATACAGATTGCCCTGAGAATTTCTCTGGACGTCCGAGGAGCAAATAAAATTCTCAGGCTGGAATCTCCATTCCTTTCTTTTTCAGCTTCCTAATGCAATCTAATTATGGTTTAACCTCCTGAAATAAATACCTAATAAAAGATGAACCTATTAGAAGAGTAAATTTACTGCCCACTAGTTAGAAGAAATTCTTGCGGTGCTCCCTTTAAGTGATAATGTTATTGGGATAGAACATTGTTTGACTGGTTAATGGTCCCTCCACTGCAAGATAGATTACATGGAAAATAAAAGTCAAAGCACAGCCAGTCACAGTGTCAAAGTCCATGGTTAAAAATACTTTTAACATAAAAAGATGTGCTGAAAAGAAGGAAGAGGGTAACAGCCCCTCCAAAAGGTGTTCAGCCAGAATTTAAGCTGTGGTCTAAAAGAGAGACAGTGCTCCCTGGATTCACTGTAGTTGGTGCCACAGTTAATTTTCTACAGGCTGTGTTACTATTTTGTTGCATATTTTAAAAAGTGAAGGTTTATTTGGTCCTGGTCCCAGAGGCAATGTGCTAGTTTCAACCTTTTCCAATTCATCCTAGCAGATGTGATGCGTCCATGAAATTTGGGGCTATATTCTTCCTTGTATCTCCAAGAAGGGTGGAGATCCAGGTGGAAAGGAGGAGGTGGTGATAAAAGCTCTGCACGCTGGCAGGAGGGATCTGAAGGTGAAGCTGGGGTGTGGAGAAGGTGAAGGCTCGGGAGAGAAGAAAAGCAGCAATTCCTCTGGCACCCTTCCCCTCTGCATCTCTAGTTTCCATCGTGGTGCTGGCCCATCAGTGGATTAATGAGGCCATTGACTTTGCCAGGGGTGGAGAATATAAATAAAAGCAATTTCCTGGCCTAGCTCCCGCTGAAACCTAATCCAGTGGGAAGAGAAAGGCTCTCCTCTTAAGACAAAGGCTTTTGCAGCTTGGGCGGTAGCTGAGCTGCTGATAACTTAATTGTGAAAGCAAGATGATTTTTCAAACTATATATTGAGCTTTCTAAATTCATGCAGGCTTGCACACCAGCTACTTCTGGTGTGCAAATGGGGTGACACACATGTTGTTAGCCGGAATGAATAATAACAAAACCACATTTCTTGTGTGAGTATCTAAATATTTTCCGGGATGGAATTAGCCCAGATCTCCTTATGCTGTACCTGTGGAGGTCTTCCACTTGGACTATCTTAACTCTCCTTTATTTATTGCATATACCAAGGTCTTTTGAGGCTACAGAATACAGCAAGAATTTTACCTGCCTGATGCTGCTTCTGAATGAAGCAGTCCCTTTATGTTAGCATTGGAAGCAGTAGTTACACTTAAACAAGAAGTAGAGCAAGCATGGAAAACTCTGCTGTGTGCATCCCCCATCAGCTATGATGGACCAAATTCTGAAGCAAAAACTCCCATGTTCATGTTTTCAACAGCAACTCTGCCCTGAGATAAGGAGCCTCTAGTACCTTCCACGGTCAGGAGACAGCAGCTTAGTTGATGTGGGACAGCAGGAGCTCTGTTCTAGGAACAAAATTGTCAGAATTAGCCCACCTGATTGATTGATTGATTGATTGGTTTTTCTAGTCATCTCAGTCACACTTTCTCTCTTATGCAACTTAGTTTTGCCAGTGGGTAAAATATTTGGTGCTGGCCTCTGCCAGAGAACAGAAGTCACTAGCTGAAAATGGATAGGAAGTCACACATAATAAGAGAATCATATATTTCCATAGTACCATGAGGAAGTTTTGTGGCTTGAAAAAATGCTTGTTTCACAAAAACACAATTAATCTTTTTTTTTCTGTCTCCAGCTGTTTCTCCCAGAAAGAAAAAAAATGTCACTAGACATGTCTTCAGTATGGTCCCCCCCATTTATCAGGCCTCTCGCACTGAATAGAGCAGTATTTTTATGGACAAAACTGAGTGAGCTGGCTGGATTTTGCTGTAGCAGACTCTGATGTGGTAAAGGCTCTTTGTCATATATCACAGTCAGAAGTCATTTATTATCCTGCTTTCCTTTGGGAGGAGACTGGGGCAAAAGATCCAGATTCTACCTTTCCTTTTCCTCAAGTGTGTGTTTTATAATCATCACTTATTAGCAGGATTATGGTAGCATCTAGGTAATCTTGCCAGGATCGGGGCATTATTATGATGAACAATGACAGAAGTCTATTCATTAGAGTCCAGAGAAATTGTTTTGCTTGGCTGTAAAAGCACTTGGGCCAAGGAGGTCAGACAGCTTTATTCAAAGTCCTCTGCCCATGTTACCAACTCTCGTGATATTATCAAAGTCTCCCACCATCCTGGGCTTTTCAGTGAGCAGCACCTCCTGCTGTCATGTGAGTCCACAAGAAGCTCAGCCTTCATTAAACGAGAGACATGATTCAAGCCCTGTTGATTTCAACTGAAAAGTCTGAAAAATATGGGAAGCAGAAGGCAAATAATTACCCATGTGAGATATATAGAGATTAAATAGATATAGATATAGGTATTATTTAAAAATTTTTTTTGGAAGGTCATCTTTGTAGTTTCCTGGAGCTCACTGGAGACAGGGCAGGAGGGGACCTTAGAAGTCCTTAGTCCTGTGTTTTTCCATTCCTGAGCCTGTGCTCTCTAGTGCTGGTGCAGGGCAGGAAGGCAGGTATGAAACAGCTTTTTGTGTGACTCAGGGCCCTGCCAAGGCAGGAAGGATTCCTCATAATCTGAAGGAGGCAGAAAGAGTGTGGGCTAAATACTCCTTAAATAATTACTTCATGAAGTGAGGCTCAGTTTCAGTCTAGCCTACCCATCTCAAAAGGATGGCTATTCCCTTTGCATTTAGAGGGTGAAAAGTTGGGAGCCAAGAATAAGTAGAGGGAAAGGGGTTATGATAAAAATACATCTTTCCTCTTTCTCAAGATTGTCTTCCCCACAGCCAAACACATACAAATGCCACTGACTGTATCTCATTTATCCTTGGTTTCCCCTTTCCCTGTCTAGCCCCTTTGTCTCCTGTGTCTATGCCTTGTCAGATATATTTACCCATCCAGGCTCCCAGGCTCTTGCCCAACTCTAGCAGCATTTAAAATACTGGTTTTCAGGAAAGCACTACTTAGAGCAGACAGAAGGAGGATCTGAATTAGGATTAACCCAAAGAAAGCAATTCCCTTTACTGGGTTTTTGTGATAGCCCCAATTTCAGTTTTGTTCCCCTTTGAGTACAAAGGGGTGAGTTCAAATAGCATCTTTTCTGCCAATGGAATCCTGAAAATAGAGGAAACCCTGAATAATCTTTTTTTTTTTTTTTCCCCCCTTTGAGCCACAAATGCTGGGAGCCCTGTGGCCCTAACTGATGGGCAGAACTTGTTGAAACACAGATTGCCCCACTCACAGGAAACCAAAATTGTTCAAACAAATGCTGGAACAAAACTCAGGAATGAGAAGGCTTTCCATGGATTGGAAATGCCAGTTCTCAGTTTGTTTAGTTCTCAGAAGACTTTGAAGCATTTGAGTTGATGTTTTTGGTTTTAGAAACAAAACAGCTGCCTGGCCTCCTGAGTCTGTGCCAGGAGTCCACACTCCCAGGAACCCTTTTGTGCTGTCTCCACATTATTTTCCAACAGAAAAGTATTTCACAGGAGAATTTCCATCCAGTTTCACTGGGAACCTCTACTCAGTCCTGACAAGGCTGGTACTACCAGGGGAATCCTGGACCCCACTTTGAGCTCTGGTTAATTCTTACTCCTTCTTGCTTCAACCTTTGCCTTGCCATCCCAAGCTCTGTGTGAAGAGGGGCCTTGCTGTCTGAGCAAAATCTTCCAGAATTCAAGGTCTTCCTTCCTATTCTGAGAGCCTACTAGAAGATTTTTCAGTCCTGTCCTTTCAGCCAAAGATTTTTTTCTTTCCTCTTTCTTTCCCTTCCCTCTACAATTAATTAGCTAATAATTTTGCTACTGATCCATTCTTCATTAAAAAGCTGAATCCCTTTTGTTAGATCTGGTCGGAACAAAGGTAGGAGAATTTATGTCTTAATTTTAGTTCATTATGGCAGAGAGCATCCCAACCCATCACTCTCCCTCTTCCCCCCCTCTCGAAGCCCTCCCTCTTCCTTTAGAGGATCAGTTATCACTTTGCCCCTAAACTCACATTCTGCAGAGGCATTGGAGGAGCCTTCACTGCCCTTTATCTTCTGCTGCCTCATTAAGAGAAATGAACCTGAGTCTGAGAGAAATGACACAAGGGAAATAAAAATATAATCCCTTGGTGCCACCTATAATGAATTGTTATGAAAACCATGAAAATATCTGTCTGCAGATATTGTTCTTTGATTTGAAGTCAGTGTTGTAAGCGGTAATTTTTGTCATTAAAGCTGTTAATCTGCGCAGCGTTCCTCATAAGTTTTTATGAAGAAAAACAGCCCTGCTGCCTACATGCTCATGCAGGGAGCTTCTGAGCTACATGAACAGGGTACCTTTGAATAATTATCTTTAATTATAGCCAAGGTGGTTGCCTGTCTCAGAGACGGGGTTGTTCCATGGCAGCCTGCTGGCCACTGCTGAGAGGGTTTGGAATGAACTGGTTCATCTGAACCTCGCTGACACCGAAGTCCCCAACTGGCTGCTGGTGGGGGACATGTGGGAATGTCCTGGAGCACTGAGCTCTCTGTGTGTGTGCAATTAGCTGCACTGATTGCCCACACCCTGTGCTTTTGTCTTGGGGATGGGACTGTGAGGGATCACAGATGAGCCACGGGGAACAGAGGTGTGCTAGGATTCCTTCCCCAGCAGTCACAGAGCAGATCTCCTTCCTGCAATCCATCTTCAGCCTTGCTGGAGTGGGGTCCTCTTCTGCCAAGTCTGAGTGCTTCCCTGAGATGCCAGGCAGCTGCTTTTCATGTTGTGCGTGCCAAGTCAGGGCAGAGGGGTCCCTACTGCCCTTTCTACCAGTGTGGCTGCACTGCATTACCCCAGGTAACACTCTAGACAGAAGTCACTGATGTTGGGGAGGGCAGAAAGCATGGAAGCCTTATGGTGTTTAGATTCCTGTGGCTGAAAGGAGCTATGGGCATACTGGTCAGGAGGAAATGGCCTTAAGTTACACCAGAGAAGGTTTAGATTGGACATTAGGAAAAATTTCTTCACTAAAAGGGTTGTCATGCACTGGGCAAAGCTGTTCAGCAACGTGGTGAAGTCACTGTCTCTGGAGATATTTAAAAGACATAGATGTGGCACTCTGGGACGTGGTTTAGTGGTGGGTTTGGCGGTGCTGGGTTAGTGGCTGGAGTTGGTGATCTTAAAGACCTTTTCCAACCTGAGTGATTCTGTGATTCTAAGGGAAATCAGGCTTTGAAAGGTTTTTTGCACCTCCCTCACAGCATTAGTTCCCTGCTGAAAAGGGCAATATTAACCTGCAGTCTGATCTTGTAAGGATTTTCTTATTCCCATCAGAAATTAGGTAAAGTCTCAGTGCTGATTTACACTAGGCAAACATTTGTCTTAATTGCTTGACTTCCTGGATCTTAGCACAACCACAGACACCCCCAGCTCTGCAAATATTTAGGTTCCCATTTGTGGAAAAGATGAAGGCTGAGACTGATCTCCACTGACTTTGCAGAAAGGGCATTGTGAAGTGCATGAGAATAGAGGCAACATCAGAGACTTAAAAATAGAAATAAAAGACCAAGAAAGAGAATGAGTTAATAAATCTTTCAAGACACCAAGTTGATGGAATAATGAAAACAACTACCAGGACTTGCCATGGCCCCTGCCCCTTAAAGGAAGCCTCTTCCCCATTTGGTCTCTGCTTTAAAAACAGAAGGGCTGTAAATAGCTTATGGTTGAAGGCATAAGACATTCATTGTCTTTTCTATTCTTATGCAACTGTCCACTCTGAAGTCCTGGTATTTTACTCTTAAACATCTGGAGCTAGGATTCCTGTATATAATGCCCATAATCTCTGTAGAGAAATTCATCTATGTTTCCTGAAATTCTCAAAAGTATACCTAGCACCAGGTCTTTTATTTAGGCAGCTTGAAGCTGTGAGAATTCCTGAGAAAAGGCTCTTTATCTGCTCTGCTTCAAGGTAGAGAACTCCAAAATGTGGCAAATTACCCTTTCTGCTGCAGGCAGAGTAGCAGTATAGGACAGGCAATTCTTTCCTTGCTTCTGACATCCTACAGCTCAGCAAGTATTTTCCAGCATTTTTGGGGATGTAAGAACAAGATGATCAGGGAAGAGGGCTCTGCAGACACCATTAACATGGTAGGCTGAATCTGCTGACAATAAGTCAATGATTCTTTCTGACACAACTCTAAGAGTAGCAGAAGGGCGTCTGTAGGATGACTCATGTTAATGGAAGAGTGGGATGTATGACTTGAGATTTAGGACAGATGTCAGGTTCAGGGAAGTGTGGTGTAAGGAAGGCAATTTTTATTGGCATAGTAGCAGGAGACAACTTGTCACAGTGATGTTGACTCCTTTTTTTGTATTGTTTTGGCAAGTCCTTTGGGAAGATGGCAAATGGAAAGGGCAGAGGAAGATCTGGCAACATCCCCTGCCAGATGGAAAAGGCTGCCTTCTAGCAGGCAAATAGACTATGGGGTGGTGGTGATTCCATTTGCAAAGCCTTGGAAGAGTTGGGAAGAGATAGTTTTTGTTATCTCCAGTGCAGTCAGGGTGGTTGCTCCCTCTCAGACCTGTCTGTGTGTTGAGTTTGCACCATTCCCATGTGATGATTTAAGTAAAGGACCCATTTCTAACATGGCAAATCCCTATGCAGACCCCACCTCAAGAGTTATGCAGTTCTCTTTCTGCCTTGCACACTCATGCTCACCAACAGAAGCTAAATATTTTTAAGTCTAGGTTTAAAATATTGGAGAGAAATACACCAAGTTAATTCTCATAACGTCAGGAGATCCACGTCTTCTGCTGGCACTGATTTCAAGCTCCTGGTCTTACTTTTCCTGCTTTTGACATATTCCAGGACAGATTCATGGGCCAAGAGAGGCCCAGCAAAGACATTAAGCAAAACTGTGATACTTCCTTTTCTTTGTTCAAGAAGGGTATGTGGGTTGCACTCTTAATTTCATTCTGGTAACTATAACAGTAAGATCTACAGTAATGATTTAAAAAGCCTTTGAATGATTTCCAGTCTCTCCTCCCACCTCCTAAAAGCTGAGGTGAAGTTCTATCCAGCTGTCATTGGGAAAAAGAAATTCAACCAGACACCTTTAGCAATATTAGTCTTATTTATGTAAAGTAAATTCTTAATTAATATTGATGTAGAACCTGTAAGGCAATGATTTGGGCTGTCTACTTCCACTGCCATGTGTGACCTGCACCCTATCCCAGACCTTATTCTTTACTGGTTGCCTCTTTGAGACATGACATTTATCTGCCACAATCTCTGCTGCATTTTGTCCCTCCTGTTCACAGAAATGATTGCAGCTGGAATTTGAGTGGAATTTCCTGCTCTCCCTGGTTTCCGTGTTCCTTCTTGCCGCAGGGTCAGGACAGGAAGTGGGATTTTGCAGAATATTTTGAATGTGGTGTGGGAGACTTAAGAAAAAAGTGAGGTTCAAATGGTATCCACTGCTGCATCTGCAGATGTGCCAGTGTTTGTTCCATTGTGCTGCTGTTTATAGGGTCTTATTTGTTCTGAACACAATGGGATCCCGATTCGTGATAAGAGCTCAGACAGTTCTGCCTTATACAGATAACATTAGGAATGCCCAGAATAATTTGCAAGATATTAGCTAGGTGATAAATTTCACAGGGCTCCACTGAATAGGCAGAATTGTATCTTGCAAGTAGAGAAGTGAAGACCTAAAATTAAGGATGAGTTGCTGGCTTTAAAAGAGAGGGAGAAGGAAGGACAAGGGATCCCATACCCTGCACTCCTGGCTGGTAGGCACCCAAGCATCTCCCTGTCCCCAAAAATACATGTTTCTTCCACCAGGTTATAACAGATTCCAGAGCCAGTGTGAGCTGAATAAGCAGACAACCCAGCACATTGTGTGCTACCTCTGGTTGCCATAGCAGAAAGACTCCTACGGACAAAGCCTTTGAGTTGCCTTGTCATTTTGTGTGGATGGAAGAGGAGGAGCAAATTGATGTACAAAAGAAGGAGCTGGATACAGCCTGGGATTGAAAGCCACAGGGCTTCCTTTTCTGCCCTCTCCACTGGAGCCTTGTGTTTGTTCCCCACCCGGACAGTGAGGTTTCTCCTCTCCTCACACAGGGATGTGTTACAGGGTTGTCAAGTGGCCACGGTGCCAGGGGACTGGAGACCTTAACAGTGCCTGTTAGGGAGGGCTGTTCTGAGACAAGCTCTGTCTTCTGATGTCCAGTGCAGCCCCTACAGCTCGGACACCCAGGGTCAGTCAGCTGCAAGGATGAAACAGCTTCCCGTACTTTCACAGCGAGAGTCAGGCTCTGAGCCCTGGCCAGCAGAGTCTGGCTGGGAAGCGTGGGAAACTCAACAGTAAGAGAGAAAATCTGCTCTATCAAGGGCTGTTTTCCTGGGGCTGCAATTTCTAATGCATGCAGCACATTTTTTTGGGTAATCTCTACTCCTGGAGCAACATTTGGAAGAGTGGAAAGAGAAGCATTTTATCTTCAAAAAAACAATTCATACAACAAATTGAGAGGGACACTGTCAGTCACTAACAAAGCAAACAGAGCTCCACAGGTCTCAGGCTGCCACCTTTTGCTGAACCCATTAACTGTTTCCTTAATGGCAGAAGAGTGAAGTGGATTTTCCTCTTCATTACTTTTAGTGTAGGATATAGGTTTTTAAAGTGGATCCTTTCTGAAGGAAGGAATAAATTAATACTTCGGAGTTTTCTTTTTCCAAGTCTAATCTTTATGTCAATGCAGTAGATTCTCTTCACCTTACTTTCTCTGCAACTCTCTTATTTATTTAAGTTCAAGTAGATAGGTTTCCTTCAATATCTCATTGTAACTGCCTTCTTTACTAGGACAGTTAAGGGATATTGATGTGATTGTTGTAGACATGCTTTGTTCAGCTGTTTGTCCACTGTGAGTTGTTGCAATTGTCCAGCAATCAAAATATTAAAGTGTTATAAACTATAAGTCAGTCAGGACTGAACTTGCTTGGGAAGCATTCATTTAGGGTTGGTGTTTGGGCAAGACTTGGGAGCAAATGTCTCTGACCCAGTGGAAGCACTCGAGACCTGCCTCTTGCAATCACTTACTCCAAAATTGTGTTGTTTTTGCTTATTTAGCCAATCAACACAGCTTCAGTCCTACATTAACAGCTGGGACCCACTGCAAAATTACCCTGAACTTACTGGGTTTCTTTTCAGGCAGGTTCATGGCAATTCTGTCAAATTTCTGCCCCATGCTGCTTTCATTTTATCTCTTGGTCTGGGACATGTCCAAGTGTGCTGGGTGATAGCAGACACCCCATCAAGACGTGCCTAGAAGTAGCTCATAGCCCTGTACCCAAACCAGCCCAGATTTTTAGACAAGAAGCACCATGAGAATGATTTTGGCAAAGGCTGTGAGCTATTCCATAGACAAGGAATATGGTGAAAGTGCAAGATGACCTCAAAATTCCCTACAAATGTTGGTATAGACAAAACCTGAATGGATGGAAAGCAGCATATGTCTAATGAATGAATACAAATGTTCAGTTTTCCTGTGCTGGATGCATGAAGGGGTTTTTTTTTTTAATACACTCTTCAGAAGAAATGTTGAAATACTTAATTCCTAAACAGCTGAATATTTTACTTGGGGTAAATAGCATCCTTTGCTCCTTTCCTTGCTACAGCCATGGCTGATACAATGTCATGAGAAAACTGAATGCTGCCAACTGTACAGCACTCTTTATCAGCTGGGTTGCAACTGGCACCTGTGAATTATCCTGCCATATGCATTATTTCTGCTTCCTTCTCTCATGGTCCTGAATTGGGCCTTCTTCCAACACTGCTGCAACAGAAACTATTATCTAGTTTTCCACACTACTATATGTGCTTCATAATTAGTTTAAAATTCTTATTTTGACTCCACTCCAGTCAGATAAACTCCAGTGTTCTTACTCAAGACATAGGGAATTAAGGCCACAGAAATAGTGAAGGTTACACACACAAAGGCATCCAGAACTCTAATTTCTATTTGGTTCCTAGGGAAAATTTACATGTTGATGTCTTTTTATGGCTTGGAGTTTGAAAAAGCTATTTCCAGAGCCTAATTTTCAGGTGGAGATACGTATTGCCTTACAAAAACCCCCTATGAAATCTATGTCCTGTATGAGTTTTCCAAAGTCCTTCAGGAAGTCAGCAACTAAGAAAGGCACCAGATTCCCATGTCCTGACACCTAGCCACACTACCTAATTGATACATTTCATACTTGTAGGAATGTAGCCAATGTTTAATCTTTGATCTTGGTGTGAACTTGCTTGATGTTATAAATGTTGAATTTTTAGTGTATTTTTATACCGTTACAATTATGAAATTGACTTCTCATATTTATCTTCCTCCAGGAAACCGAGTAACACAATTATTGGGATCAGTTCTTTGAAGCCCGCGATTCCACAGGAGTGTTTTTTCTTCGGGCTGTCTCCAAGCAGTGACACCATGTCTAGGTCTCATCGTAACAGCCCTAATGAAAAAGCAAAGCGAACAACCCATCATTAGGTTCATATGTCCTCTAGGATTCAGTAATATGGCAGTGAGTCAGGCTCAGCGCTATCGCTTTGGCTGCGCTGTTTTATGGGCTCCCTGACCGAGTGAAGTCACCCGGTCATCGGGGCCGGGCTCTGGGGTGAGCAGCGTGTGGTCTCCTTGGAAACTGCAAACTTGTGCGGGAGGCAGGAGTGTGTGTGTCCCAGAAACAGAGCGAGGAGAGCCTGATAGGAGATCTCCAGCCGGAATTTCACCGGAGGAAACCATGTCTGATAACTTGGCCTGCCGAGCCTTTCATCTGACCTGCTGCTGTCCCAGCCTGTCACCCCTGTAACCTCCTGTTAAAATACCAGCGTGTTTCCTTGCTGGCCGGACATCCTGCCAGCGAGCTTTGGTATCCCAGGGAGCTGAAACTCTCGGAGAGCCCTGCTGCCACAGGGGCTGTCACCCTAACGCAGCGCCAGCTGGACAGGCAGAAATTCAGCCTTCAACCTCAGGGCTTCTTTAGAGGCATCTGCTTCCCCACATCATCACAGAACCATTTAGGTTGGAAAGACCTCCAAGATGATCGAGTCCAACCCTATCTATGATTAAAGATACTGTGTGCTGGAGGGTTTTTTTCTCAAGCTAATCTTAATGCAGAAGATGCTCTTCACCTTATTTTCTCTTCACCTCTCTATTTATTTAAGTTCAAGTAGGTAGTTTTCTATCAATATCTTATTGCAACTGCCTCCCTTACTAGGACATGCACAGCAGCATGTTAAAATCAACACCTACTAATCAACAATTAACTCCAGTGCCAAATATTCCCTCTTCCTTTGTGATAACAGCGTTGATATTCTGTAGAAGGGAACTGCCCGCTTTGAAAATCAGAATATGAGTTGTCTCCAGTTATGCTCAAGCTCTCCATTGTCACAGATTCCTCCTATTTGTTGGTTGTTTTTTAACTGATATAAGAAGAGCACCTGGGAATCCCAGGTAAGACCTGCAGCCCTGTGGGGACAGGAGCTCCCTGGCCAGGTGCTGTAGAAGGCAGGTCCAGCCCCAGAGAGCTCATGGGCCAGGGATGAACCCCACAGCAATGGATGAATTAGAGAAATTGGAGAAATTGGGCAGACGTGGTTTGGGGAAATCTTACTGCAGTGGGATACCCAGAGTTTGACAGAAAGGTCAGCTGGCTGCTGGATTGATAGACAGCGATAGGAGCAGTCTGTAAGCACTAAGCATGAGGAAACAATAAGATGGTTTACCAGAGGATAGGTAATTGGACAGGTTTTTGGCACAAGTGGGTGGAGCAGTGTGGGAGAACACATGGCAATGCTTAAGGGAGAAGTTGGCTTGCAGCTTCTCAGGCTTGTCTGGGACACAGTAAGCCCAGGAAGTTCTCAGTTTTTTTTCCTGCAGAGGTAAAAAATAGCTTTATTTTTAAAACACTGGTATTTCATTCTACCAAATTCCTTCTCATTTCTGCTCAGAAATGTTTCCTAACTTCATTTTTATTTGTTTCATATTTCCTATGAAAATTACAGTGATCAAAATTTTAAAATGTATCTTTTGGTACAGGTTTTTAGACTTATTACAAAGTCACATTTTGAAAAGCAAACACTGAATATCGTAAGGGAAAACATTTCACGAAGAAACTCCTTGTTCATTTCCTTTGTTGGGTTTTCATAAAACCTGTAAAAAGCACTAACCAGGTTAAATGCTTTGGCTAGCAAAAATTTCCATGTTTGTTGAAAAGGTATTTTTCCTGAGAATCATTCTGATGAAAACACTTCAACCACCTCCTGGAATTAGAAAGAAATATTATTAAAAGATATTTGTCCAAGTTTCCTAAAGGGAAACAAGTGTCGGTGTTAGATAATTAGAAACCAGGGACTCAGCCTTTTCTCAAACAACTGAACAGAGCTTCTTTGAACTCATCTTGACTTCTCAGTGCTGTGTCAGAGGAGGAGATTAGTGCTGGAAAACATGCTACAGACAGGAGTGAATTCTGCACTGTTTAAGAATGAAAAAACTGTAGACCAAGCCATTTTTCCCCCCTCAGCTACATCTCTTGCTTTGGGAGACAGAATATGTCATAATTCCACGACTGCAGCCACTGAAGTGCTGGACGGAGGTTCCCTGAAGAACAGGAGGGAGTGACTGGTCTGAAGAGCTTGCAGGCAACAACGACAAAAAAAAGGATGGAAAGAACGAAGCGTTTCAAGCACAGCTTCTGCTGCTAGTGATAGGAAATCGAGATGTAAACTCAGACCAAAATATATAGCTGAGATTTTACAGCAAATGTTTGCCTAGGAGACAGTGTAATCTCACTACAGGAGGTGGTAAGGAACACTGAGCATCCAGGTCCAGGAAAGGAGCAGTGTGCTGGAAGGAGGAGCTGCACTGGCAGAAGTGTATTAAGAGAAATTATGTTCTTTGTTCAGAGGAAAATTTTGGATTGGAATGCCTTAACTATTGAGGAAAGTAACAAGAAGAGAGTGCTTCTGGGAGATTTCCATTAGAAATTGCAAAATCTTTTTCCCCCTTTCTCTGCCCAATGCAATTAAACAGTAATAGGAATGAGTTGCACAGTTTATGAAGCAATAATCCAGTTCCCAAATGGCTAAACCGGGAGACTGATGGCCAAATCATTTATCCCAATGAGGAAAATAGATTATTGCTCAGGAAAGCAGCAGCGATGACATTTACAATTATTCTGCTGTCTCAGTTTATCAGTTCAAAAATCTAGATATGAATTCTTTCCCTGGGATCAGTTTCTGCTTTCCTTGCTTGCATTGCCAGTCCTGAGCGAGGAGCCGTGCTGACTGTGCCACAATAACCTGTGGAGCAAAGTACAGCCCTCAGTGAATGAGAGTGACAGGGTAAGGGTTTCAAGGCTGCAACAAAACATGGTAGCTGGTGAAGTCAGTGCAGTTCTGGCTGGGAGATGTGGAGACATAACATTATGAAGTAGGAATGTAACAGCTCTCATGTGACTGCACTGGGGATATTGTGCTTAGTTCTAAGCACCTCGTTAACAGAACCGCATTAACAAACTGGAGGGGATCCAGAGAAGAGAAATCTGGGTATGTTGATTTATGAATTAAGATGGGCCTGAGTGGCTGATGTCCAATCTGAATCCATATTGGAATGCCTCCAGATCTTGCAGATGTTGGTGGGTTCAGTACTTTATGATCCTGAGTTGGCTGGAGTCTGCAGAAAGATTCCCATTGGCTCCACAGATCACTTGATTTGGGTCTGCTTGGAGGAACCTTGGCTCAACACTGGTTTAGGCTAAGGATATATATATAACTTGGAAAAAGAGTAAATAGAGGGGAATGTGATGTCAGCTTGGAACTACTAAAAAGAGTGCAAATGTGAGGACCACCATCTTGGCTGATATACTGGGAAAATTAACGGGGGACCTTCAGAGCTGGAAACGGGAACTTTTTAACATCACCAGCCAAGGGGACTAGACTGCTGCATGTCCCCCTTGTGTGGATGTGGGAAGAGAGAAGAGGACAGGGTACCCTCCTGGATAGTATTACCATGGTCTGACAGGCATAAGGAACTTAGCATTAATTGACAGAGCCAATATTTTAGGAGCAGGGTGATAAATTTAAGAAAAACAGAAGAGTTTTGCATTGCTTAATTAATGAAACAGGTCACAATAAGCCTATATATACTTTTTTGTGTCAAAGCTTTTTGAATGAGCAGGTGGAGAGATACTCAGAAAGCAGATTGTTCTTACTGATCTTTTAGGGTTTGATGCCATAGAACTGTAAAGTATAATGAGACTCTTGTCTCCCTCACTGTTCACAATCAGACCTTACTTTGATCCTGAGATTGTGCATTAGGATATGACCATAATTACCATTTCAGTTAGAGCTGAGGCTGCTACACAGGTGCTTCTCACTGCCCCAAAGCCATATCCCTTAAATCTGGTGGAATACCTGTACATTTCCTCCCTAACCCAGTTCTGGTGAAAGGATCCTGGCTACTCCTTCTCCAAACTATCAGGAAAAGTGTAGCTCATCTGGATCATTTTGACAGAGACAGGCTGGACAGTGCCAGCAGGTGCAGCCAACTCTGAAGGTGTGCAACAGTGGCCATGCAGGTTATGGCCAACATGACCCTGAAGAACATTCCAGAGCCTGGGAACGTGGGAGATAAGCAACCCATGTGGGAAACCAGAATAAAAAAAATTTAGAAACACAACTTGGTCCCTGGTGAATAACAACAAGAAAACATGCTTTTTTATGAATTTTGTGTCATGACAGGATTCTCTGTCCTAGAGAGGCTTTCCCTCCGGTTGGGGTGTTCTTGCTGTTTCTTTCCAAAATAAAATTTCCTTCCTTCTCATGTCCAGAGAAGGGCACATATGGTAATGTGGGTAACAGCAATGAAGCTGGTGAAGGGAACAATTCCTGTGAGGAGCAGCTGAGGGATCTGGGGATGTTTAACCTGGAGAAAAGGAGGTGGGGGTTGGACTCTTCTCTCAGGCAATTAGTAACAAGACAAGAGGAAATGGTGTCAAACTGCACCACGAGAAGTTCAGATTGGACATCAGGAAGAATTTTTCACTGGAAGGATTGTTAAGCATTGGAAGGGGCTGCCCAGGGAGGTGGTGGAGTCACCATCCCTGGAAGTGTTCCGTAAATGACTGGGCGTGGCACTCAGTGCTCTGGGCTGGTTGTCATGGTGGGGATGGGTCACAGGTTGGACTCAATGATCTTGGAGCTCTTTTCCAACCTTAATGATTCTGTGATTCCTCCTTGAATATGGACAGATTGCTCACACCACACACACATCCTAGAAGCATTAATACTGGCTCTTTTCTCTACCAAGTTCTTTCCAGGAATTTGAAATCATGGAGAATTCCACCCTGTTTTCAGTTTGGCTGTAGCTGTTCAGCAGGTACACAAGTTGTTACATGGGAAGAATGACAAACATGATAATCTCACAAGCTTTCTTTCCTTAGTAAATTCAGCCAAAAAAGATATTTATTTACATATTCCCAATGGCATACAAATCTGACTCAGGTGGAGAGCCTGCTTGTTCCCAGAACACCAAGAAACTTCAGTGAAATTTAGGTTAAAACTCATTTGTTTCAAAATTGCATATTTTCTGCCTGCTTTGTTCCTTTGCTTGTCTGTAAAGCATAACACAGGGATGCTGTGAGCTTTTCTTTCAGATCCTTGCAAACATCTGCTTGTTTTATATTCCAAATGCTGCTTACAATATAAAATCATATCCCAAACAAAAGATATTTCTCTACAAATAAGGAACCAATTAATGTCAAAAAGTCTAAACCAATATATTAAAAGAAAAACAACTAAAAAGAAAAGCAAATGTGGCTGAACTGTGAGTATCTGATAGTGCTGTGATGCCCAGGCTGTTGGCTCCAGCCAGTGCGGGTTGGGATTGAATTTACTTAGTTCTGTATAAACAGTGGATCAGACAGGGGTTTTCTGATCCTTTTTTTCAAAAGTACAAATATGATGCTGGAAAGCCCCAACGGATGTTGTTTCAAGGCAGTGACATAAGATGGGGCTAAAATCTTTGCAAACTTAGTAGTGCCTTAGCAGACTTGGTAATATCACAGCAGGGAACAGCAACGTCACATCTGGAACATTATAAAATTGGCAATGCTGAAAAGGCATTAGTAAACATTATTAAGAATTCCTTGCAGGCAATTAGACTGCTACAATATCTTCGGAGAATGGTTTTTTTTCCTTTTGCGTCTTTATTTCTATCTTGCTAATGAGGGACTAATGAGCCACAGACTTGTTACCTAGGAGGGATATCTCAACAAAGCTCTAGTGAACTTAAACCCAGTATTTACAGACTGATGACTGTTCACATTCATTATATGTTTTAAATGAGGAGGGACTACAGTAAAAAAAAAAAGGAAACAAGTTGTTCCTAGCTGAGAGACTTCTGAAACTCTAAATGTCAGAAGTTTCCTAATGTCAAGGTTAGAGCCTTCCACTTTTCCCACCATTTAATGCTGCGCATAGTTATGTGTTACCAAAATATTAGTCTTCTCTGAGCATTGCAAAACTACTTTTTGGTTTCAATGATTTCCAGAGATTTTTGTTTTGTTTTGTTTTGTTTTTTTGCTTCCTTAGGAAACCAGGCTACTAAGCACAACCTGTAAGCATTCCCTGTCTGTGTAGGGGTACATTGGCACATTGCCTGTTTCAATCAGCCCCTGCTCACAATTTTTTTGTGAACACTGTTTTCTCTGTCTTTTTCTGGCTTCCTAATCTTAACTATCTAAGAGGCTGCAGATAAGACACTGGAGAATCTCAAGCAGAGCACACTTGCAGTTCCAGGCACAAGGAAATCACTCAGAGCTTATCAGCAGCTCTGATACCAGCCTAGTGATTAGGGCACATGGGTGGGACTTGGGAGCCATGGCTAAAATGAGTTGCTCTGCTACACTTTTCCTATGTGCCCTTGAGCAACCCATGCATGAACAATTTTTTGGAAAACTTTCTCTCTTACAGGCTGGAGGCCTAAATCTGTCCTGAGACATCAGGGTGGGTAGCCTATAGACTGAGACAAACATCACTGGGATGTGCCCTTGGAGCACTGAGCACGGTGACCTTTGTGACTGGATTGCTTGAGCAAGCCCTTAATGTTAAATAAGGAGAATTTGGTCTCCAAATAGTACAGCCACCAGAATAGAGTGTGTGTGACCACACAATAAATCTACTTGCACCTTCCTCTCCTCTTCCCATCCCAGAAGATCCTCATGCAGCCAAGACATGGTGGCAAAAGCAGTTTCACAGAGTCTTTGCTCACAGAGACAGGGAGAGTGCAAACCCTTTTTTATTTAGAAACAGCTGTTTTAACACAATTTCCTTTGCAAAGATGCACAAAAGGTTTTGGTTTACTTTCAAGAACAAATTAGGAAACCTTGAATGTCACCACAGAAGAGTTCTTGGGCAGCTCACTTTCTCTTAAATTATTCCAGGCTTATTTTCCCTTGGGACGTCCAGTTAAGTTGTTTAAGCTGCCGGTTCCTGTGACACCTTGGACTTTTCACCTTGACCCCCTTATCCTTGGTTTCTCCCTCTTCCCAGTCTGTATCCCACAGACTTATTTGTTTTGCCTGGTCTGTTACAGAAGCCACAGCATTCACTGGGAGCTGACGTCTGGGCCTTGGCCCCACCACAGGGCTAACAAAGGACCCTAATTCTGGGCTTCTGAACTGTTCATCCACACAGCTTCACGTCAGCTGGGCAGGGATGTAAACCTGCAGTTGCCAGGGTGGCTCTCCCACCTGCTCCATCATTTCTCCACCTTATGTGCACTCACTCTGAGGACTGTAAGCAATTACTCTGCTAGGTACTAAATGCGATATGCAGCACATGGTAGTGTAAAATTATGGAATTTGGGGGTTTTAATGAGCTCAGGTGCAATACAAAATAACTTTTTTTTTTTTCCCTGTCCATAAAATTATATGGCTTGGAATCAGGGGGTTTATACAGCTCTGGACAAAACCATTTTATTTAAAGGGTGGGTATAAGGGGGGGGGGTGAGTGTGGAGGAATACAACAACAACAACACCCTAGCCCAGCACAATTATATGCAGATTTGTTCATAAATCTGGGCTGGAGCAGATGTGCTGCACATGTTGAAAATCCAGAGCATGTTGCTGGAACTTAAAACATAAACATGAACCTGTTTCCAAAGAGGAAAATCTGCTCACAGCGAGGAGCTGACCCTGTGCTTTAAACAAAGATCAAGTCCGTTCTGCCTATTGTGCCTTTGCCATGTGTTTACTTTCTTTGCTTGGTGCCTAGGGTAGCTTAAGGAGTAGCCAAAAGAAAAGAAGCAATTTACTTAGGTCTGAAAAGAGCCAGTGACACTTCAAGCTTAAGGAAACAAGAGGTAGGATGTGACCCAACTCATCTGGCTATCAAGGGTCCTATTAGACTGGGTCAGCAGTATCATGCCGGATCTCTCATCTGTAGTTTTAGATGCTTGAAGTCTTTTGCCCTGTAGCTAAATCTTGTAGAAAAACATAACTGCACTTCACAGTGGGTTAGGCTGTAAGAAATAATCTGCTTTAAACACAAGCCTGCACTCTGTAGGCAGTTGGAAGTGAAGTTCCTGTAGCTGGCTATGTGATTAAATTCCTTTGGAGGGTAGCAGGGCACGTTTGTGAAGACACTGCATCCTGACTGAGTGCCACCACACTTTATTTTCTTAACAGTGACAACTGAAATACTGGTTGCACTCCTATCCAAGGCTGTAAGCTCCCAGATTTCAGCATGGTCTGATGTCTGATACATGTGGTGGCATGTGAGACAATTTTCTCTTTTCTTGGCTTTTTATTTTGTCAGAAACGGGTGTGTGTTGGTCAAGGGATACTGAGAATTCAGAGTGCCTTCTTCCTGGCCCTTAAGAAAGAGTAACCCTCCAGTTAAGTGACAAAGGCCACTTTGTGGTTATTGTGAGGCTGCTTACATCCTGTCCATCCCACTGGGAGTTTGGACAAAGAAAGGAGTTCATTTTCCATCACCAGGCCTGATGATGCCATGACCTACATGAATACAGAGGTTCCAGCTCTCTTTTTCTTCTGGAGGAACAGTGGTGGGTGTGGTCATCTGTGGGCCTGTGCTTGAGTTCTCTTAACTCTCCGTGGAGGTTGTTGGATTAAGGTATGATGGTGAAATCTGTGCTCATCCATCTATCCCTCCAGGCTGGTGGTGTCAGGGGCTTTAATCTCTAAGACTCATGTACACACTCATGCCACTCCTTGCACTGGCAGTCATCTGCAATAACCTCCTTCTGGGAGAAGGGCATTTGTCTGGTGGTGTCAGAGCTCGAGAAACCCACACCTCTCTGGCAAACTGCTTGTGTTTTTATTTTCACTTAAATCGAAGAGCCATGAAAAGGAATGACTGTTAAAAATAGTCAGGTTGACATAGATGGGGATTATGTCAGAAAGGGAATGAGCGGTTGGTGCTGAGAACAGCCACAAATAAAACATATCTCTTCGGTTTGCGGAAGGTAAGAGAGACTTGTATCTGGATCAGCCTCCTACTTGTTGCACCTTGCCTGCCCAATGCCTTTGTTTGCCACCTGCCCAGCCCAGGGCGGGGCTGCCCCACCAGAGGTGTCAACAAACATCAAACCTGCCAAGGGCAGTGAGGTCCCTCCATGCTCTGCTGAACAGGTAATTGTGATGACTAATTGAAAATGGGGGTTTCATTTGAGGAACACTCACACGTACAAACTCCATTAACTAATCAGCTTTCCAAGGGGTTTTGCAGTTTTGAAGCCCAAAAGCTTCTACCACTGACAGCACACAGCCCAGGATGAAGGGAAAAGGGCTGTCAGTGCTGACAAGTTCACCTTAAACTGGAAAATTTTAAGTGTTCCCAGTGGCCTGACTATTTGTCCTTCCACCTGACTACTGTTCAATCCATTGCCCTTAAATATGGTAAGAGGAAGAAAAGATGCATTATTATTAATAAATGAATGGAGCTATTTGCTATTTATTATTTAAGCCCTCGATACTGGCAGACTTTAGTGATACATGAAATATAGGCAAGTAATTTATTTATTAGGCAAAATAATGATTTTTTCCCCCACCATTCTGGAGCCTTCTTTGACCCAAAACAGCAGGGGGTTTATCAAATACAAATACGATGACTTGTAATTTTAGAGTCTTTCAGAGCACTGTAAATGACAACCTTTTTAACATAAGTACATTGAACAAATAATTTATAGAAGTATTCTGGGAATATTTTAGGGTGTTTTATTACTACTTCTGAAAGCCATGGCATGTTATTGATTTTGGTGTATTAATATAACCTAAAAGTGAGGGCACATGCTTGCCTCCTAATCCAAATCAGCTTTGATGGCAACCCATATATTTTACTGAAAGGAGCCTTGAACTAACAGCAGAGGTTAACAATTACACATCATAGCCAAAAGTTTAAGATAATGAATTTTGCACATTACACACTGTCCAGCTGAAGCCACAGGAAGTTCCCCACTACTCCCTCCTCGATGTCTCATCCAAATTTCTCCAGTAGCTATTTTTCAGGATTTTGAAGCCTTATTCTTGTATTTGTGTCATACAATTTACACTGTATTCATGAAGGTTTCCACTGAGGAAGTGCAATCATCATTACCGTTTTCTTTATGCCATAAAAATAGCGTATTTCTCTTAAAATGGGCTTGCTTGCTTGCTTTGTATTTTATCAGGCACATAAGAGTGCGTGTGTGTATACAGAAGCATAGGTATATATGACAATCGCTGTGATGTGTGCTTCATTGGATGTGGGCATTGCTCTGTTTCATTCTCTGCTGCCCCTGGGCTGTTGCTGGTGGGCACTAGAGAGGTTTCAGTTGTTCCATCTGCCTCTCTCCACCTGTCCAAAGGCTCCAGAGCAGCTCCAGTGCAGCGTGACAGGAGGCTGGGGCCTCCAGCCCTCGCTTTCTGGTGACCTGGGTACGTGCCTTTTTAATGCTTCAGTGAAACTGGACAGGTTCACCAGGCTGCTGAAAGCTGTCCAACAGCACCAAGGCCTGATCCTTGCCATCGTGGGGCATTGGTCAGCCAGATCCCTGAACAGAGGACTCTTCAAACCTCACCACCTAATGTGGGCTCCTTTGTTCTCCTCTTCCCAAGTTATCTCTGTAATCTTCTCTGCTGACAATTAGTTTCACCATAGTCTGGAGGCCTTTTTATCCCATGTTTATTTCTTGGATTTGAAAAGGAATGGTGGATAGTTTTAAGTGCCTTGACATAGCTACTGTGTGAGCTAGATTTCTTCTCTGGCTGAACATTCTTGAGAGCATCCAGATTGTTTGACTGCAATATATTTCTCCTCATTCAACAAGCAATGGTTCTTTTATCTCATCTTTATGTTTTTCTGATCACTCAGTGGTGCCATCAGTGATGGCTTGGCCATGGGAATTCCTGGTTCTGACCAGTCTGTTGAGTGGGCAGGGTCTTTTCAGACAGCTCTGCGTTGTTGGGGCCAGCAATGAGGAACAGCAGAGTGAAGGAGAAAAATCCCTCCAGATTTGTACCATGCTTCAAACTTTCTGGAAACTCCATGTCCAGGGCAGGAGGACACTTGTGCTGCACTTCACCAGCTCCAGCCCCTTGTTGCCCTCCCTTGGTGCTGTCACCATGGATATAATGGCATCATGGTGCTATTGCTGCTACTTAGAGAAAGAGGGAAAGGTAGAGGGTGCTCCTGAAAAAGACTCTTAAGTCTTGAGGTCCTGTTGTCCTCAAAACCAGAAGGACCCTTGCCCACCTTTACACCATGATTTCTGTTTAAAAAGCCTGTGCATGGGGAAGTGTGTGACTTGGACTGAGAAGTATGCAATAAAATAGCATAAAGTATGGGCTTTTTAAATTTTTTTATTCGGGGTGGAATTCAATCAAAATAACTCTGGAGGGGGAAAAAGCATGCAGATCTTGAGGGGCAGGGAATAGGCCATCTGGTTGAACATGCTGCCCGTTAAAATGTACCTTAATCCCACTTCCTGCTCTTTTGCCATATGCTTTGCTGTGTGAAAACTCAGGTACAAAGCAGTGCCCTAAAAAGGTGACTCCTAATTAAATCCAAAAGAGGCATTTTATATTCATCATCGTAGATTTACTCACATCTTTATTTTCCAATAAAATGTGCTTGCTCCTCCTGTCCTTGTAGTATGACTGATGTCACTTCCCACCCAAGAAGTTTCTGGAGGAGGGACTCTTTTTTCCTGTTTTTTTACACAATTTAAAATCTTCCTTAGTGTTTTTTGGTGGCAAAACTCCAGCACTATTTATGTCCAGATGTAGTTAATGCCCTCATTCTCAAAGGAGGAACAACAAGGGCCTTGAGTTGAAATAGAAGTTACACCCTGCACGCCTGCTTCCCTTGCAGTCAACATTTAATGATTTGCAAATAGTAATAATACAGCAGCAAAGAAGAAGAGAGCTTTAAATGCAGTGAAAAGCAATTTAAAATGTAAATTAGGTCTTGGGCATGTTGCAGCTAAGCTTTTATTGGTACAGGTTTTTTAACATAATGGACAGGGCTTTATATTAAGGAGCATTTTTTAAACTTTTGATTTTCAAGCTTCATAAACTTTTTAACCTTTCAAAGAAAATTTTCAAGCCCTGGTTAATTCACTGATCCTCCTGCAGCTTGGTCCAGACTTTTCATATGGCTTTGGTGCTGGATCTTGTTTTTCACATAGTCGCAGACTTAGACCAAGACAGGGGCCCTTTGGAAAAAAGGGGCAGTCAAACCCTCTGAAAACTAATGGGAACCAAGGAACTTAAAAATCTCTAAGTTCAACCATTCCTACAGTGCATCCCTTGCATGGGGTAGCCCAGAGCAGTGGTGGGACAAGTGTGTTCCAGGCCCCTGTTTAGTGGGATATAGAGAGACCCTCCAGAGTATCGTATTTCCTTATGTCAAAAGACTGCACAAACTGCAGTTCCTTTCCTCCAGGTGCACCTGATACAGAGAGCTCCTGTTGTTGTTTGTGTTCTTTATTTTTAGGTTCAGTAGATTTTATTGGGTTATTTTCCTACCCTGTGAACGCAGGCACCAGGTAGTCAATAACAATCGCTCCATTAAAAAGGAAAAATAAAATCTTTGGTGTTTGCTGCACACACTTGAAACAAAAAAAAATGAAGGGGGAAAGATGAAGGGAAAAACAGATGCCAAATGTTGTTTTACATGTCACAGAGGCTGCTGTTCTATAAATTCATGTCTTCAAATGAGCGCAAGTAAAATGTTACTGAAGAGGTGCATTCTATCACATTCTTCTTTCGTTCTTTGATATTATCACCTCTCAAAATCCAAATACTTATTTGACAGCTGCATTGTCTTAAATTAACTTTTGGCTTCCAATCTGAGAACACTTTGGCCCAGACAGGACTCTCCTGAGGTTACAAACGAATCAATAGGAGGGCCAGGAATAGAAGTCGGATAGGCCTCCTGTGCTCCTTTTAGCTACCAGACCTCCTTCAGCTGAAAATCACATTGTACCTCAACCCATCACCAGGTGAACACTGGGAGTTCAGTCCCAGAAAGAACGAGCTCCAATTCCTCCTCTCCCACTGCCTGGCAGTGCTTGGTTGGTGTTCAGCACCTCCCTGGGCTATACCTTCCCTTAACGCTGCTACTTCCACTGTCTCTTCAAAAAGCACAGAAACCCCACCACATCTTCTTCTCCTCAGCACTCAGCTCTGAGCACCAGTCACAACTGGTTTATGTTCCCTGCCTGCTTCTGCCATTGAGGCTTTATTTAGGCTTGATAGTGAGCAGAACAGTCAGGTGTAAGATTTTAGGTCTCCGCTCAGACGAATCGCGCGCGGTACATGCCGAGCAGCCCGAGTGTTTACAACAGCCTGTGACAGAACGTGTTACTCCTTGCAGCTTGAGGCACTGCCACAGAAATATGGCACATTGCACAGGAATTGCTTGTGCAGCAAGCTGAAAGTCGGGTTATTAGGGTGTGCTGTCGGATTAACCCACCGACGTGCAATCCAACCTGATACCAACAGCAAGGATTTATTACCTGCTGTGACTTCCAGTCACATCTGAGCTCACCATGAAATCACAGGGTGTGTGTTTTTGTCCATGTGTGTCCATGTGTGTGGTTGCTGTGAGGGGGGAGAGAGTGACCAAGCTTTATGGGAGCTGGCACTGAGTTCCCATGGTGTAGCACTGCATCCAGAGCCCTTTGCAGTGTGCCACAGCCTGTGCTTGGGATTAAAATCTCTTCCTGTAGTGCTTAGCCTGCAAATTATTTGTGTCATGGGAAGGTACTTGAGGATGAAGGAATTTGTACCTCAGATACACAGGGGGACCCTGCTGAGGTTATGGAGTAACTGGGGGTAGTGGTAGGTCCCAAAGGCTTTGACACTCAGATCACCAGCCCTATGAATACTCAGATTACATCCTCTCTTCTAATGCTGGCACCAATTTGTTTCAAAGCTGTTGGTGTTTTGGGGAGCTTTGAACACCTGTCCAGGGGGGACTGGCCTGAGATCTCACCTGTCCAGTTTGCATTATTCTGGCAAAGTGCCCCCAACTGGCTCTGACTCAGCCACAGTTTGGTGACTGTTACTCATTTCTTACCTGCGATTAAAGCACCAAAAATCTCCCTCCTCCACTGCCAACTAGGATCAGCTGGGATTTACCTCTTTCAGCCATGCAAATGGTTTAGAAAAAACCAAACTATATCTACTTTTCCTTGCAGCTGTTTGTTCAGTGTCCCATCCCCACTTCACTCCAATCCTGTGAAATACAAAGAGTTTGTCAATGAATGTTGGGTTTTATCAGTGACCAGCCTGGGGGTAACCAGATCACTATTGTACCTGGCAATGACGAGCAAGTTTTAATGTATAGAGAAGCCAACTGATGAGGTAATTAACCAGTCATTATATGGTGATGACTATGCACCTTCATGCTTGATGTAATTAGAGACTTTTAATATATGCTTGTTTGTGATTTGTAAAATACTTGAGAGGTTCTGAGGGTTCTGGCCTTTTTTCTTTCTTTCTTTCTTCTTTCTTTCTTTCTTTCTTCTTTCTTTCTTTCTTTCTTTCTTTCTTTCTTCTTCTTTCTTTCTTTCTTCTTTCTTTCTTTCTTTCTTTCTTTCTTTTTCTTTCTCTTTCTTTCTTTTTCTCTCTTTCTTTCTCTTTCTTCTCTCTTTCTTTCTTCTCTCTTTCTTTCTCTCTCTTTCTTTTCTCTTCTCTCTCTTCTTCTTTTTCTCTCTCTTTTTCTCTTCTTTCTCAGTTTTTTACACATTCTCTCTTTTAACCCTGTGACATGAAAGCTGTAAAATTACATATGAGACTTAGAAATAGATTTGACTCATGCAAATTCATGGAAGGAGACAGAGGATTGCAGCCCATACCAGTGACCATTGCGACCTGAGCTACCCTCAGTGGAGCAAAGAGTATTTGTTTTGGATTAATTCAGGGACTGTTAAGAGACACTGTAATTTTAATCTTCGATGTAGCAGAAGATTTTGGCTGCTGCCAGAACACAACTTCAATACTTTAATTTAAATCTGAGCATGAACGTTCCTGAAGTAAGTGGAGCTGTTCCTGTGTTCAAGCTAAGCATGTGCTTAACTTAGTACTGCTGAATCAGCTGGGAGCATCTGAAAGACTGCCCCTTCTTAGACTTCGGATTCATAAAAGTAATAATCATAATTTGTGTAACATGTACCTTGTTGAGATTCTAGTGCCTCTCTCTAACAGTCTTGGGGAATCAATAACTTCCTACTTCTTCTGAATATTTTTCCTGTGTTTAAGACTGCGCTCGTTGCTACAAGAGCATTTTTCCTCCTCCTTTAGATGTCCCTTCCCAGTCGGTAATTTATTATTATTTTAAATCAGTACACACATAAACATTGCTATTTTAATTAGGGAGAAGCAAACAGAAGTCACAGGCTTTAAGGCTCTGCAAGTATGCCTGCTACTCTCACATTTTAATTATTTATTGGAGTAAATAAAATTAAATATTTTCATAGCGATCCAGAACAGGATTTGAAGTAATTACTCTGTCAAATTCATCAAAAATTCTCTCATCAAAATAAAAACCTTGATGTTACTGAATAATTTATAGTACAAATACACAGAAATTGTAAAGTATTATAAATAGAAAACTGCAGGGTAAGTGAACATGAATTAGTTAAGGGTTATGTTTCTGAAAGAGCCTGTCATAAGCTGTATAAATTTTTAATAAGTGTTTTTGAGGCCTAATTTTCAGTGTACAGTATATACCAACAACTACAGGAAACAACCCGAAAATGGTGATTTAGAAACACAGCTGTTTATGATAGAGGCCAGATTGCAGCTCCTCTTCCTGGGCCTTTCTCTCATACAATTTGAACTAATGATGTTTGCCACTGAATGCTGATGGCTTAACATGAATCATCTGCCTAAATAGCAAATACATTAAGTAAACCTAATCTCTATTATTATCTATGAATACCAAATGCTGGGACAATATCCAGCCTATTAAACCCCAACTGTTCAGTGAGGCATCCCTATGCCAGAGCCTTAACACCAGCTTGCCTGCGCTCGGTCTTTGCTCTGGTTTCTGGTGTGATTGAGGATCTTTCCTCCTCGTGCAGGAGCTGGAAGGGGCCTTTGGTGTTCCTGGCACCCACAGGGCCTGATCCTACAAGCTGCCCTCTTCCCATCACACGTAAAAGGAGCTGGAAGTGCTCAGCACCTTGCAGGTTGATGGTAACTTTTTCATTAGATCTTTTAAAGTTGAAGGTGACTCTCCATGTTGTAGATAATCAAGGATGTATCAGAGCAAAACCTCTGATCCCAAGTTCCCTGACTTCGCTTCTTCTCTTTCTAGTTTTGGATCAAAATTCTCTGCTAAAATTTCTCCTATTAAACAAATTATCCAAAGGTCTGGACCTACCCATGCTAGAGACGTTGTTTTTTGTGGATCTGAGATGGAAGCAAATATTAACAGCCTTCTAAAAAACTACCACTGCCAGCTCATGGTAGACTGAAAAAGCAAAACTTCCTCCTTCCCAGGCACATGAAACTTGAGATTTATGGTGGCATCTGGACCTAAGGCAGCAAAGGAAACCTGCTGCATCTCTACTGAGGCTGAGGGAGTTCTGGAGGCAGTAGTGTAAGGCTGAGGTAATGCCACAGGAGTCAGTGGATTTGTTAGGAATTACTCTCATCGTAATGAAGTCTAGAAGTTATTTTTTCACTTCTTTGTTACAAAGGTCATTAGGCAAATTGTGCTTCTTTGCTTAAAACTGGATCAGGAGTTAAAGAAAATAGACTTGGTGCCATTTGCTGCTTATTGTATTCTAAGAGGGATCAGTTAAGGGAAGGTTTTTTCTTTGCCTTTCTTGTCGCATATCACCGTTTTGGTAGACATGTCAGTTCAGATCATATCTGGCTAAAACTTTGGGGTTTGAGAGCCAGTGAGAAATATGCACTTTTTCTGATCAATATGTGTTACAGAAATAGACACAGGTAATGCTTTTCAGACAGCCAAGCCAAGGAAGCTTTATCAGATGTAGAATACGCTATCTCATTTCATGCATGCATCTACCTCTGGCAAGGTTCTTTCTATTTCTGGGACCTAGAGGGCCTCAGCAAGGTAGTTCTGCTTGTAAATCTCTGCTACATCAGAAAGGTCAATATACAAGATGCAGAGTAGGCACAGAATGACAGGAAGTGGGAGCACGATTGAAACAAGTTAAAAATTGCAATCCTTTTCTGCTTGAAAATGAAAATCCATGTACAGAGCTCATGGGAACAGCTCCGGAGTATTCAGGAAGCTTTGGAAAGCTTTGGCTCACACAAACTTAAACGTAGCCTAAATGTTGCTTTGCTTCTCTGCATGAGGTGAAAAGCACCCAGCTTGAATCAAGTACAAGACAAATCTATTGACTACAGAGTAGACATAGGAATTTATTGCTGTTCTGTTTCTCTTCCCATTCATCAGCCAAGATTTTCCTAACTGGCTGCATTAACAGTGCCACCAAGCATTTTGTGGAGGTTTTAAGTGACTCAGGGATTTAGTCTTTAGTATAATTGCTGTCTTCTGTGCTCTGCAATCTGAATAATGTGGGGAATGTTTGCCTGGTACCCCAAAGATTACATAGCCTTACGTCAGATTGTCAGCAAAGAAGTTTTTATGACCATTTAATTAAAGAGAAGCCGTTTGACCATGTAACAGTTATGGTTTTTTCCTATAGTAAAGCTTCCTCTTCTTATAAATCCAGGCTATCAAAGTCTGCCAGGAGCACAGAGGTGGAACCTTCCATGTATTAGTTATTCACCAGGTCCTTCCTTTCTTTCTGTTTAATAATTGATAGGCACAATCGTTCCTCCTACTTCTTCACTGTAGTCAATAGCGTGTCATCCTCTGCTGTCATCTCAGGTCACCTTCCTGAACTGCTTGGGTTTAGGAGTCAAGTCTGGTACAGGCAAGTTCAAACTTTTGATAGTAGAAAGAGATATTCATTTAATATGCTGGTTGCTAATCATTATCAGCCCGTTTTAAAATGAGAAAGTGGCTCGTATAGGGAATCGCTTAATTTCCCTAAGCACATTTGGGTCTCACTTGCTTTAAAGACATGCTCTTAGCTTGATTTTTCTCTTTGGGTTTGGGGTCTTTAACATTCCTCTTCTGTTGCTTGTGGTTTCATTGTCACATTATTCTTACTGCTTTTCCTCTTCCATCTATTTCGCTTTCTACTCCACAAGGATATTGTAGTTTTTTTGGACGTCAAATGGAATGACAAAGGGAAAAAATCCCCACAATTCTTTTTTCAAACTATGAATAGTCTTCCTTTTAAAAAAAAAAAAAAGTTCTGGTTCATCTGTAGCCAAGTTTATTGGAAATGACAGCTCAAAAGTTCAGTGAGTGAGTGAAGTTCCTAGAGATCAGAAGGCCTCTGCTGTTTCTACTGTTTCCAGGCCTCAATACAAGGGCACCTTTTGGAAGTTTCAAGGTCAGCTGTAGGTCTATTATTATGTTGAATGGAAAGGAAATAATTTTGCACTTGTATCCAACTTCTTGTCATCTTTCTCCTTACCCTACTTGGCTTCTTTGTAGTACTTGAAGGCCCCGGCTCCATCTCTTTTGGCCATTGTGAATGGTTTGATTGGTGTTGGCCATGTTATCCCTTCTTTCCTCTTTCTAAAAAGCAAATGATCATGTTGCATTGAAGAAACCATTATTGCCATCAAACAATCTGCCTTAATTTTCACCTTCTCTGAAAGTTTCAACTCCTCATCAACATTTCAGAAGGAAGTAACTGTGTTGGTTTTCAGTAACTCTGAGGAATCCTAGCAGTTCTGATCCACACTTTGGATAAGTCATAGCACAGAGACCGCTATGGACAAAGGATGTACTGGTCTTTTACTTTGATTTTTTTTTCCACTTTGCTGCTTCGGGGCTTTTTTTGAAGCATTTGTTCAAGTCCCCTGAAGCGAAGGCAGGGACGTGAATCTGTACAAAGTTCTGTTAACCAACCACCTCTCCTAACCAGCAACACGGAGCACTATGGGATCAAAACTGTGTATGTTATGCCCAGAATTGTAGCTTTGTCTTCCAAGGAAGGACTCAGGTTGGTGTGTTGGAATCAAGCATTTGCAGGAAGCCCACTCACAGGTATTTTTTCTCAAACATCTCTTGGCAGCTTTTCCTTCTTCTGTGCCCAGGAGAATATTGCTGTAGATGGTACATTAGTCTGGCTCAGCCCTGTCTGACAGAAACGCAACACCAATTCAGCAACATGCTCCTTGCCCTCCCTCCCTTTTCCTGATTCACAGCAAAGATAAACGGGACACCAGAACTTGTCCCTCTGAGTTACTATTTCTGCTAGTGTCTGGTTCTACACCAGGGCTCAGGATTTTTAATGGAAGTACTGTTAGGCTCTAAAGCACCTTCTGTGTTTTGCTTGGCACGTGGAGCATTTTCTTAACCACTTAGGGTTGTATACGGTCACTGAGACTGAATGTGGGACCACAGAGCACCTTCAGCCTTTAACTGATTATCCCCTTGGCTTTTATGGAATTACTCCTAATTGACACCAGTGTAACATGGATAAGGACTGGAGCCTTCTCTCATCCCCAAAGCACTGGAATGAATCTCTCTTCAGAGCTTACACAGTGCTTTTCATATATTGCACCTAAAATGCAGTTCACTTTCTGAAAATCCCAGGCTAAAGGCACAGTTCAAGCCTGAGGGGTTTTATTTACAGGCCAAAGGGAGCAATGGAGAAAAGGATATATACAGAGAGAAGGAACTGTGTGAGGGACTGGCCTGGCAATAGCATTTGTCTCAAGTAAAGATGGGAAGTGCCTTTGGGCAGCTTTGGTGGCAGATGCTTGTGACTCCCTGCAACTTTTATGTGGCAGTACCTGATCTCGGGCACTGTGGTGTCATGTGGAGTTTGCTATTCAGAAAGACAGGAGAAGGCTCTACAATTTTCCTAAGAAGAAATAATAGCACAAGCTCAGACCGGTGGGGAGTTTACTGTCTGCTCCTGACCTGCCCAGAGTGCTTTGGCAGGTGTGAGGAAGTCGCATTAGCTCCCAGCTACGTATCAAGCAGATTTTCAAAGAGCTTTTGACGACTTATAAAACAGAGCATGGTTTGGGGGTTGAGTATTTATCTGAGCAGCTGTCTCCCTCTGTATGGGCCTAAGCACTGTTTGACATCATCTAAAGCTGTTTTATATCGGCCATTCCAAAACAAACACAGTGCAAATAGGCTTAACACCTTTGGAAGGCAACTGCTTAGTTATTGTGTGGAATTCATTTTGGGCTGGGGATCTGTAAAGCTGAGTCAATATGCTGATTTGGATCTAAGCCACAAGCTTACCTTTTAACCTGCACTTTTTCCTTCTTCTAATAGAGCTTTTTGTCAATCCACATATTGTTGTGCCTTTATTATCAAATGCCCTGCCTGAATACATTTGCATGATAAATAGTAAGGGTTCTTGCTTTGAGTTGACACTACCTAGGAAAGAGCTAGAAATAAAACATGCACTTCTTTCCCCACTTTTCTTGCTTTATACAGGGATACTCTTGGGCTGCTGACTTGAAGATCTGGAGCTCTTTGGCACCCTTAGAATCCACTGTCTTTTCTGGAAGGACTGACCATTGGGCAGCTACGTGATTTCCCCCTGAGAATCCAGGAAGGTTTTACTGAGCAGTGGCTTCTCTCCAAGTCCTCCTTGTCTGTTGAGCAGCTGCTGCTGAAGTCCTGCTGGGTGCTGATGATACCAGGGGCTCTGATGTCTTCAGCTTATCAATAACCTGCATTAAGCTGCCACCACTTTCACAGCAGCCTGTGCAGTGACTGAGAGGTTGACTCAGGAATGAAGGTTGTCTGGCTGAAGATCTGCTCAGGTCAGACAGATACTTACAGGAAGGAGGAAATGTTTGGTGAACTGGAAGCAAAAGGCATCAAGTGTAGTTGAATCCTTCCTGCCTGCTTGCTACTCATGATTTTAAATCTGGTGACATGAAGTATCCCAGTTTCCTTTTTTTAGGGTCTTCCTAGGTAGAATTTTCTATATGAGTTTACAGGTGGTGTCAAGACATTTTTTTCTTATGTAGTGTGGTCACTGTTTGTGTTTTGGAGTGGCTGTGGCACTTTCAAGGATTTAGACTTAGCATAAAATCCTTGAGACTTTTCAGACATAACTCGTCATCTTGAAAGTCAGGTTGGTATTTAGAAGGTGCTTGTTTGTTTTGCTCTTTTAATTTAGTAGAGTTTCCTCATGGCGTGGCCTGATCCTGCTTTGAGCTGGCAGCTGGGCAGGAGAGGCATTGTGAGAGTCCCTTGGTGTGTTCATTCTGCTCTGTTTCCCTCATAAGAGTCATAAGAGCCCTTGTATTTCTTTATCACTCTGGGAAAATAAGAGCAATATTCTGGTGTTTATTTTCCTCAGAAAAAAAGAAAGTGAACTGTCTGGGTTCCTTGGGACAAAATTCAAGGAAGAGGACAAAGATTTTTGAGTACTTACCTAATAGCTGGAATACTGAGAAATAAACCCGTGCCAAAAGCTGTGTGACTCTCCACAAAAAACAATCATCTGGAAAAAACAGGCTCTGGACACTGAGTGCTCCATAAAAGGGAAACATCCCCCAGCTTTATGGAAGTCTCTGACAGTGTCACATATAGAAAGAGGGACCTGTCAATTTGTCTGTTGGATAGGTGAGGTCCTTGTGTGACCTCCATTCCTGGGTCATCTTAGTACTTCAGGATCTTTTACACTTTTTATGTTCAGGGGACCAGATTTACACAAACAGAATATGGACTGATAAAATCAAGAGAATATAACAAACTCCCTGACTAAAATGATCTCCATGCATTCTTGGCTCGCATTTCTTCTAAAGTGACTTTTGCTTCAATTTTGCAAGGTGCACCAGAATCCCCCAAAATGGAGCACAAACGCATGCACCAGGATAGATATGGACCCTTCACCTTGTGTTCCCACATTGGCAGCACTTAGAGTTGCCACAATGCCACTGCACTGGCTCTTATAAATGATTCTGCCCCCCCACGCCGTGATTAAGTATTGCTGTTATAAACCAGGTACCTCTCATGTTAATAACAACATCTGTTAACTAACAAAATTGCTCATTAACCAAGAGTAACGGTGAACTTCACCAGATTACAGCTCTGCAGGTCTTTCATAAAAGAGCTATCAACACACTTTTGTGCCTTTTGTCTCTAAAGATTCAAAGGACTTTTTACTTTTAGTACTGACTTTCTTAAAGCAATGGTTATCCCATACACTTTAGTGTTATCTAAAATCACTGTAAGAAGATATTCAGAAAGAACAGGTACGTTCCCTTCCTATTTTATGGAATAAAATGTCTTTTCTATAAGTCATCTTTGAAGGGATTCCTGAACAATGCACCAAAACTCAGCTATAAACACACGACTATCATAGAATAGACCCTGTACTTTGCAATACCTACAGGGAATCACTTTTTTAAAGTCTATAACATACACTAGACTTTTTATATGATTGAATCATATAAAAATAAAAATTCATAAAAAATAGTAATAAATTTTATATCATGCACTGAGCAAAGTCTAAATTAAACTACTGTATTAAAACTTCTGTGAAGTAGACCTAATTAATTAAAAACACCAGGGTTAAGCAATTTAGCCATCAATCTCTTAGCTTAAGTGGGGGATGAGGTGCATATGGTAGCTTACTGAGGAAGAAAAATGAAAGACCTGTTCTCTCCAGACTCACACTGACATGATCTAGGGAGGTTAAATATGAGCTGCTAGTCCCAGGGAGACTTCTCCTA